>NW_022196825.1:0-120000 GCF_008641045.1 Pistacia vera
GTATCAATATTGCCCACGTTTTCCTTGCTCTATGTTTTTGTTATCAGGATTAATGTTTATTCCACTTTTAATAATCTGAAAATATTTAATTCATCTGCCAAGAATTTCCCCATAAATTCTTACTCTTCCAGGGAACTGCCAAGTTCATGATATATTCATTTTCTCAAACTTCTTTCCGCATTACTGGTAACTGAAATCAATTCTCTTTCCATTTCTACTCTTAAACTTCGCCCATTTAATTATATATATATATGTATATATAAATATCTTTAATTTCTCCAACGACCATCATCACAAAACCAACAAATGGCAACTGTGAACTTCAAGAATTCTTTCATGGTTAAGCCAGCTGAACCAACTTGGACTGGCCCTTTACCCCTCTCAGAATGGGATCAAATTGGCACCATAACTCACGTTCCCACCATCTACTTCTATCAAAACTCCCCAGAACTCGATTCAAACTCCATTATCAATACTTTGAAAGATTCACTCAGCCGTGCTTTAGTCCCGTTCTACCCTCTTGCAGGCCGTTTGCGTTGGATAGGCAATGGTCGTCTAGAGCTCGACTGCAATGCGGAAGGTGTTCGGTTCATTGAGGCTGAGTCTCAAGCTAAACTTGAATCTTTAGGTGATTTCTCGCCTTCCCCGGAGTATGAATATCTTGTTCCTTCTGTTGATTATAGCATCCCGATTCAAGAAATCCCGCCGTTGCTTGTGCAAGTTACAAGGTTTCAATGTGGTGGGATTAGTCTCAGTTTCACTATTTCTCATGCTGTTGTGGATGGCCCGAGCGCGCTTCATTTCATATCCGAGTGGGCGAGAATCGCCCGTGGTGAGCCTTTAAGTATGGCACCGTTTCTTGACCGAAGAGTCATGAGAGCCGGAGAGCCTCCGGTTGATTCTCTTCCAGTGTCTGGTCATGATCATGAAGAATTTAACCATCCGCCGCTCCTGCTCGGGCAATCAAACAACTTGGAAGAGCGCAAAAAGAAGACCACCGTAGCCATGTTGAAGCTGAGCAAATCTCAAGTGGAGAAGCTGAAAAACATGGCTAATGAAGGCAAAAACGGCAGCGGCACTCGCCCGTTTAGCCGGTACGAGACAGTGACAGCACATGTATGGCGTTGTGCGTGCAAGGCGCGAGGGCACATGCCTCAGCAGTCCACTGCATTAGGTATATGTGTCGATTCACGTAGCCGCATTCAGCCACCACTGCCACTTGGCTTCTTTGGGAATGCCACCCTTGATGTCATCGCCGTCAGCTGCGCCGGTGAGCTCGTTTCGAAGCCATTAGGATTTGCAGCGAGCAAAATAAGGGTAGCGATAATGACAGTGACTAGTGAGTTTGTGAAGTCAGGGATTGAGTTCTTGAAGAATCAACCAGACTTGACAAAGTTTCAAGATCTTCATGCATTGGGGGGCACTGAAGGTCCTTTTTATGGAAACCCTAATCTTGGGGTGGTGAGCTGGTTGACGCTGCCGATGTACGGCATTGATTTCGGGTGGGGGAAGGAGGTTTATATGGGGCCTGGGAGTCATGATTTTGATGGGGATTCATTGATTTTGCCAAATCCTAAAGAAGATGGAGGGTTGATTCTTGCATTGTGTTTGCAAGTTGGGCATGTGGAAGCTTTCAAGAAGTATTTCTATGAAGATATCATGTAGGAGAAATTATAAAAATAGAGAATAATCAAAGAATTAATTAGAGTGAAAAATGATTTTAGAGAAGAAGAATATGCAATTAAGTCACTTTGCTTTAATTTGAACTTAATTAATTAAGAAGTATTTTTATATTGTATATGAATAAACAAGTACATGGGTTCCTTATTACATTTATCCCAAGTAGTAATTATAGAGTTTTTATTATTTAATATCTTAGTAATTTAACATGTTTCGTATTATGATATGAATACGTACATATATATAATAGATATAACATAATAATTTCTATCTTAATTATTGTATTGTTCTTATCGATCTCTCTAGTATTCATAAAATGTAAGTTCTGATTATTCCATTTCAATGACTCAAAAAGAAGATATCAACTGTGTAACCGTCACTACTTGCAGAAGAGCCAACCAACTATATATATATAATTAATTAGTACTAATTACCCCCTTAAAAGTTTTAATTATAAAAAACATATTACGACTTACCCAAAATAATATCCTAATTAAACATAGAAAAGCTCATTTAACTATGCATGTCTAGCTAATAACTTAGTAACTTACTATAAACCCATCCAATTACTATAGGTAGTGTCTCAATTATTTGCTTCGAGGAAATCATTCTCTCTGTTCACTCTCTCTCTCTCTCTAATTTAATCTTTTTTGAGAGCTTTTCGATACACCAAATTTTACAACATAAACTCGAATGCATGCAGATGCTCCTCAACACCCAAATGGTCAAATCCATTCATCATCCTCCAAAAATAAGGACTCAAAATGTCCAAAAAGACATGAACCTTAATTATTAAGAGCATGTGAAATGTTTAGGTGATAAAATTAGCTTTCTTTATAAATTAGATTGCATTTATAATTCAAAATCTAATTTAAAGTATTACAGCACTTGAATTTGACCTAATTTGGGTTGATTCAATCAATGGCGCAAAAAATTGTCATTGTTCAATATCAAATATCAATCTATACTATAGATTCTTTATCGTTTTCTCCATAAATGAAAATTCATTAAGAAGTAACTCAATAACTTCTTACAAAATATTCTAATTAATGCTAATTAATATCAGAACTATAAGTGGTCCTCTTCCTAATTCTGTTTCATTTGTTATAAATACTATCAACATAGCACAATAGCTTTCACTTCCACACCACACAAATTAAGTTTATGGCAAAGTTCTTCCTATATTATTATATCCTACTCCTCGTCACCCTTCTTGTGTTCACATCAGGTATTTACTTTCATATTAATTCCATTTTAATTTATTCTCTTACTCAAAATAAATATATACTTTAACTACAAGAAATCTTGTTTTTACCAACGACCTCTATCCCGACGTAATAAATAAAGTCGCAATATAACCCCTTAAGAAGTTTTCCAATCTAGTAAATTCCATTTTGATGTACATAAATACTTGAATACCCCAAAATTAAAAGAAATTATATTAAAAAAAATAGAATTAAGAAAAAAAAAATAACATTTTCTATTGTAAAATATACTAAAAGAAGAGAAAAGATAATTGAGAGGAAATAGTTACAATGCTTTTTCTATTCCAAAGTTGAGTGTACATCATCTTTCACAGTACATGTATTTATAGTCTCAAGATTATGAAATATTATAAATGAAATTAAAAGCTATTAAAATGCTTTGAAGTTGTAGAACTTGAAAGGTTCAAGAGTTACAGAAGATGAAAGATTAAGAAGTTATAGAATTGCAAGGGACATCCACATTTATTCATAACATTCTCCCTTGGATGTCCATTACACAAAGAATATGCCTCGTTAAAATCTTACTAGGAAAAAATCCAATAAACCTAGTGAAGGAAAAAAAGTACATTATTCTTGTGTATTATAGGCATTTAGAAACTGCCTCAATAAAAACCTTACCAGGAAAAACCAGTGGGATAAAACCTTGGTCAAGGGAAAAAGAGTACAGTGCGTATTTACTCCCCCTTATAATGATATCACTTAAGATTTTTGTACCGACGCATTCCAATATTGTATACCAACTTTTCAAATGTTGCAGTCGGTAAAGCTTTAGTGAATAAATCTGTCAAATTATCACATGACCGAATCCGTTTAACTTCAATATCACCATTCTTTTGAAGATCATGAGTGAAGAGGAATTTTGTGATAGATGTTTCATCCTATCACCTTTGATATAACCTCCCTCTAACTGAGCTATGCATGCAGTATTATTTTCATATAATGTTATAAGAACTTCTTTATTATAATCGATGCCACATGATTATTGAATATGTTGGGTTATTGATCTGAGCCAAACACATTCTTGGCTTGCTTCGTGGATAGCTATTATCTCGACATGGTTTGAAGAAGTAGTAGCTATAGTTTGTTTTGTAGAACGCCATGAAATAGTTGTAACTCCATATGTGAACAAATAGGCTATTTGAGATCTAGCTTTATGTGGGTCAGATAAATATCCTGCATCTGCATAACCAATTAATTGAGTTGTAGATTCATTTGAATAAAATAAACCCATATCTATTGTTCCCTGAAGATATCAGAATGTATGCTTAATTCGGTTCCAATGCCTTTGTGTCGGAGCAAAACTATATCTTGCTAACAAATTTACAGAAAATGCTATATTTGGTCGTGTATTGTTAGATTGCGTCTTTCCATTTTGGCTAATCTTCTTTCTGTCTACATTCTTCAACAAATTTAGGTTCAAAATCCTATTATTATTTACAATATCAAGCGCTATATTGTATGCAAAAATATTGTCGACAATTTTCTTTTTCGATTCTATATTTTTCTTATAGACACATAATTTATTGAGATCTCTTCATTCTTGCTAGTTTCAGGTACCTGAACTTCTTCTGGAGTTTCATGATTAATTATGTCTCTATTCTCTTCATGAGAACTTGTGTCCTTGATGTAAGCATCTTGGTTATTTGCTACTCTTTTCTTTCAAGGATTTTTATTTTTGGAACCAACTAGTCTACCACGTTTTAAATGTGCCTTAGATTAATTTGCTACAGGTAATTTTCCTTCAGGGACATCAATCCAAATTGGAGCATTTGTAGCCGGTATGTGAGATTTAGTCACTCTTTTTGAATCAGTGAATGCACCTGGCAACTGATTTGCTACATTTTGCAAATGAATTATCTTTTGAACTTCTTGTTCACATTGTTTAGAACAAGGATCAAGATAAGATAATGATGATATTTTCCAAGTAATTTCCTTTTCCAGCTACCTATTCTCTCCCCTTAATGTCGGGAATTTTGTTTCATTAAAATGACAATCGACAAATCGTGCCGTAAATAAATCTCCTGTTAATGGTTCTAAATATTTAATTATAGAAGGAGATTCATATCCAACATATATTCCTAATCGTTTTTGGGGACCCATTTTAGTGCATCGTGGTGGAGCAATTGGAACATATACCATACATCAAAATATTCTTAAATGAGAAATATTTGGCTCTTGACCAAAAGCCAATTGTAAAAGAGAGAATTTGTGATAACTTGTTGGCCTAATGCGTAGAAGTGCTATTGCATGTAAAATAGTATGTCTCTAAGTAGAACTTGGGAGCTTTGTTCTCATAAGTAATGGCGAAGCAATCAATTGGAGGCATTTAATAAATGACTTTGCTAAACCATTCTGTATATGAACATGGGCAACAAGCTTTTCAACCGTTATTCCGATTGACATACAATAATCATTAAAAGTCTGAGACATAAATTCACCAACATTATCAAGGCGTATTGTCTTAATTGTATAATTTGGAGATTGTGCTCACAATCGAATTATTTGGGTAAGTAATCTCGCAAACGCCAGGTTGCGAGTAGATAATAAACACACATGGGACCATCTTGTAGATGCATCTACTAAGACCATAAAATATCTAAATGGTCCCATGGTGGATGAATAGGCCCACATATATCACCTTGAATTCGTTCTAAAAATGTAGGTGATTCAATCCCAATTTTAGCTAGTGATGGTCTAATAATTAATTTACCTTAAGAACAAGCAACATAAGAGAATTCATTAGATTGAAAAATCTTCTGGTTTTTCAATAGATGTCCATGTGAATTCTCAATGATTCTTCGCATCATTATTGAACTAGGATGACCTAACCGATCATGCCAATTAATAAAAGTATTAGGATCAGTAAACTTCTGGTTTACTATAACATGTGTTTCAAATACACTGATATTTGTGTACTATGTAGTACAATCCGAAATAAATAGCATGTAATTTTTCCAACACACATTTCTTGCCTGCAATTATTCTTGTAATATAAAGATATTCAATATTTCTTTCATTGATTGTCTCAATATGATATCCATTACAACGAATATTTTTAAAACTTAAGAAGTTTCTTTCAGACTTGGAAGAAAATAATGCATCTTTTATAATAAATTGTGTTCCTCCAGGCAATAATATATTAGCTCTTCTAGAGCCTTCAATTAATGTTGTACTACCAGATATTGTAATTATATTTGCTTCACACATTATCAAAGAAGAAAAATATTTTCTTTCTTTAAGTATAGTGTGTGTTGTAGCATTGTCTGCGAGACAAAGAGATCTTCATCATTAATCTTGGATCCAATCATAGACTTGGGAATGTCCATTTTTCTTTATTCAAAAACAAAATACATAGTAAGGCATATTATAAAGCCAACGAAACAAAGTAATTTATCTAAAATTGAAAATCACACTTATACATATTAAAGCACTCAGTAAAAGTAAAACACTCAACTCAAACATATTAAAAGTAAAACACTCAACATAAATAAATTAAAAGTAAAACACGACAAAAACATAACTTTAATAATTTTGGACATTTCCATCCCCAATTAAATGATCAATTCTCCCTTCAGGATTTTTGAAGTAATCTGCAACATCCAGATGTGTTATATCAACAGGTCCATGACCAAAATTATCATCTTGATAAGCAAAATTTGCTTCTCTATTTTCATTTTGGTAAGCAAAATTTGCTTTCATATTTGTCTCTTTTTCTTTCAACGATACTTGATAAATTTCAACAAGATGTTTAGGCATACAACAGGTACGTGACCAATGTCCTTTTGATGCCACGTCGATAGCACAAATTTTCTGTATTCTTTGAATTTTTATGTTGTCTACTTTTGCCCTTTTCTTTTTTCTCTTCATCATTATTCCACTTCTGGTGGCTTTTATAATTAGAAGAGTTATAGTTATAACCACCACGATTGTGATTATTACAACTTTGAACACGACCACGACCTTGCCTATGCCTATGATTATTAGATATTGTCACATTCACTTCAGGGAATGGAGTAGAACCTATTGGACAAACTTCGTGATTTTTCATTAATAGCTCGTTCACCACAAGAAGACATGAAATTAGTTCAGAATATATCTTTTTGAAAATCCTTTTCTCTATATTGCTGCTGCAGGAGAACATTTGATGCATGAAAAATAGAGAATGTTTTCTCTAACATATCTTCATCAGTAATATTTTCTCCGCACAATTTCAATTGAGAACTAATTCTGAATACTGTAGAGTTATATTCAATTACTGATTTAAAATCTTGTAAACGTAAATGCATCCAATCATAACGAGCTCTAAGAAGAATCACAGTTTTCTGGTGGTCATACCTTTCCTTCAAATTTTAGTAAGTGGATCTTTTACTGTAAGGTATTTAGTTTTCAATCCTTTGTGGAGATGATGTCGAAGGAAAATGATGGCTTTAGCCTTATATTGATTGGATGATTCATTTCCTTCTTTGATCATGTCACCAAGACCCATAGCATCTAAGTGAATTTCAGCATCAAGAATCCATGACAAATAATTCTTGCCCGTAATATCAAGAGCCACAAATTCAAGTTTCGTAAGATTTGTCATGACAAAAACTATAAAAGAATTATTTAATAAATTAGACAATCTCTAATAAAATGAAAATATTATCACAAATAAGAATTTAGAATAACAATAATGAATATACAATTTATTACAGTTATAGAATTTAATCATTTAAAAACATAAATCATAAAAGCAAATATTTACAAATATATGTGTCTTTCTTTATTAATCAAATTATAAATCTATCATTATATAATGTTTTGTTTATAATGAAACCAAAACGTTCCAAATTAAAACACTTTCATATATTTTATACTATAAAAATGATTAAACATTCCAACATATTTATAAAACATATTGAGATAGAAGCAAAATTGAATTTACTTGGCAAATGGAAAACTTCAACTCCATATTTGATAAGAGACGAAAGCTTGAAACTTGATGAGAATCTTTTTCTTCATGAAATTTTTTTTCCCTTGACAAGTTGATATGCGTAGAGACTCGTGCATTGATAACATATTAAAAAATATACTTAAAGAAGAGAGAAGATAATTGAGAGGAAATAGTTACAATGCTTTTTCTATTCCAAAGTTGAGTGTACGCCATCTTTCACAGTACATCTATTTATAGTCTCAAGATTATGAAATATTATAAATGAAATTAAAAGCTATTAAAATGCTTTGAAGTTATAGAACTTGAAAGGTTCAAGAGTTAGAGAAGATGAAAGATGATGAAGTTATAGAATTGCAAGGGACATCCACATTTATTCATAACATTTTCTTCTTTCTTTTTCCCTTTATTAGTTTGAAATTGAATAGGTCAATTATTTTTTGTTGTTGAAGGAGAAGTATGCTCAGAATGTTGAGTGAAGACTGAAAAAGCTACCGCTTTACAGTTAAATGAAACGCAGAGTTTTGGTCTGAGTCATTTGTGCATCCTGTCCATCCAATCTGCAGAGATCCAACGGCTGAGGCATTTCACAGAGTCAACAATATAAAAGAGGGAATTGTTCACTGTACATGAGATCTGAATTTTTTGCGTTTTTCTGCAGTTTGCGTTATCAGTTCTTCTTGGTTTTTTCTGCATTTTTAGAATCATTGTAACTAGGTAGATTGATTAGTGAATGATAGTTAATCTGAGGGTAGTTTTACTCTTGTGGCTTGAGGATTCCAGGTGAGAGTTCTTGGGTGAGTTACAGGTTGATTCTTGGATAGAAATAGAGAGGATTTGATCTGGTTGTGTTGGATCTTGTACTGTATTGATATTATTCAGATTAGTAGTGCTGTGAGCTCTCCATTTCCGGAGCTCAACGTGGACGTAGATTATCCAAATAGGATAATCGAACCACGGTAAAATCTTGCGTTTCTTGTGTGGATGTTTTGTGTAATCTATGTGGAGTTGAAATCTAGTTTATGTTTGTGTTTGTTGGATCAGTATAACAGTGGTATCAGAGCTATTAGACAATAGGCTTGATCGATTTGGAGACTGTTCGGTGATTTAGGGTTTCTGAAAAATTAGGGCTTGTCTAAAATTTGGGGTTTTTTCAAATTAAGGCTTCCCTTAGCAATCTTGAGTCCTAGTTTACAGATTCGAGTGGTAAATTCACTGATTGAGGAAATCTTGGTGAAGATTCAGGTCTGAGTCTTAGTAATTCGTTCAAGATTTACATTGTCAGTTCGATCTAGGGTTTCTTGAGTCAGTATCAAATTGTTCAAACACAAAGATGTCAACTACACGATTAGAAATCACTCAGTATGATGGCAAGATAGATTTTGGGAGTTGGAAAAAGAAAATGAAGGCACTGCTATCCCACAATAAGGTGGGAATTGCCCTGGAGAAAGACGAAACCAAATGGCCAGAAGAGAAGCTGAAGAAGAAGGATGAAATCAATGAGGAAGCGTACAACCTCATAGTGATGAATCTGTCAGACAATGTCTTGCGGAAGGTAGATGGGTTAGAAACACCTCTAGCCCTATGGGGTAAACTCGAAACTTTTTATTCTTTATAGTCAGCACCTAACCTTGCATTTTTAAAGGGTGCTTTATTTTCGTACAAAATGGATGGTTATAAATCTGTTGAAGATAATTTAGATGAATTCCTTAAGATGACTTTAATTCTTAAAGGTACTGATCAGGAACTAGGTGACACTAGTTTAGCAATGATCCTATTAAATTCCTTAACTGAAGACTACATAGTTGTAAAGAATGCCCTTCAGTATTCAGGAACCGTACCTAGTCTGGATTTAATAGTTGCTAGTCTTAAAGCTAGGGAATTAGAGCTTAAGGTTCAGAAAAGATCTGGGAGTAACCTGTTTGTAAAGGGTAGGGCAGAATCTAGTCAAACAGGAAAGTCTATTCAGAACCAACATGGGTCTAAAAAAAGAAAAAAGGAAGGGAAACAATAATAAAAAATCAGACACTAAGAAGTGCTTCTTTTGCAATAAACCTGGTCATATAAAAAAAAACTGTTTTGAATTGTTGAAGAAAAATAAACAGAGTAATACTGAGAGTATCTTGCTTCATGATAACCAATGGGGGGAGCCTGAGGTCTTGATAGTATCAACATCTGATACTGCTAAGGAATGGGTCTTGGACTCAGCTGTTCTTTCCATATGAGTCCACACAAAACTGGTTCCAGAACCTAGAATCTCAGGAAACTGAAATTGTTTATATGGAGAATAACCAAGCATGTAGGGTGAAGGGTATAGGCAGTATACCCTTAGGCTTACTAATGGAAAAATTGTAAAGTTGACTAATGTTAGGTATATCCCGAATTAAAAAAGGAATCTTATTTCTTTAGGAACTCTTGATGAGGCTGGGTGTTCCTATGAGGCTAACAATGGTTTTTATATGTGTACAAAAACCAGAACTTGGTTCTCAAAGGGGAAAAGAGGAATGGTCTTTACATTTATGTTATGATTCTGACCCTGAATGCTTTAGCATAGTTCTGTCACCCACCAAACTTACTATAACTGAAAAATGGCACCTTAGGCTAGGACCCATGAGTCAGAAGGGCATGCACATCCTTAGTAATCAGGGAGTTTTGAAAGGACACCATCAGTAACCTGGAATTCTGTGAAACTTGTGTGTTAGGAAAACAACATAGACATAGTTTTTCAAAAGGAACTCACCTAGCCAAGAACCGCTTAAGAGTACTTACACTCTGACCTCTAGGGACCTGAAAAAATTAAATCCCATGGTGGGAACAACTATTTCTATCCATTGTAATGACCACAGTAGAAAGGTCTGGACCTTCCTCCTAAAGACCAAAGATCAGGCTTTGACCAAGTTTAGGGATTGGAAACACTGGTAGAAAACCAATTAGGAAAGAAAGTTAAGGCACTTCGCAAAGACAATGGTATGGAATTCTGCAATTCTGAATTTGACAACTTTTGTAAAGAACATGGTATTTTGAGACATAAACTGTAGCTAGGACACCCCAACAAAATGGTGTGCATAAAGGATGAACCGTACCTTACTAGAAAAGTTTAGGTGTCTTTTGTTTACTTCAGGGTTACCAAACACTTTTTGGGGAAGCCCTAGCCCACCACAGCCTATCTTGTGAATATGAGTCCTTCACTGCTATTAATGGAAAGTGTCCCGAAGAAGTCTGGTCTGGTAGAAGACCAGACTTAAGCCATTTGGATTTTTGGGTGTTCTGCCTATGCACACACTGTAGGAGAAAACTTGAACCTAGGTCTACCAAGTGCATATTTCTAGTTTACTAAGAAGGCACAAAGGGTATAGATTGTGGGATAGGGAGACTCCAGGGGTAAAGATTATTGTAAGTGAGATTTTGTGTTTAATGAATGTGAATTCCCTTGCAAAGGATTTGCCACTGATCAAGGAAGCATTAAAACACTGATCTTGACCCTAACCCAACTAGAAGTACATCAATTGAGGTGGAGCACTCACACATCACCTCACTCCACCCAAGCTGAAACTGAAACCCAAACAGAATCTGAAACTGAACTTGAACAACCAGTAGAAGAAACCATTGAAGCGACATTTAACACCAACCAACTGACCTCCAACAGTACCAACCAGGACAGAGCCAGAAGAGAGGTAAGCCCACCAGCTCGTTATTCTTATGCGAACTGATTTTTTCTGCTTTGCTTGCAGTTATAGAGGTCTAGAGAACAGAACCAGAGACTTATGATGAAGCTATGAAGTCCAAGGATAGAAAAATGGGCAGCAGCAATAAGGGCAGAGATGCACTCTCTAGAGGTAAACAGAACCTGACTTTGGTACCTAAACCCAAAGATCAGAAGCTGATCCAATGTAAGGGCTTTATAAACAAGGATGGTATTTCAATTTCTGACCCACCTAGGTATAAAGCCAGGCTAGTTGCCAAAGGCTACACCCAAAGAGAGGGAATAGACTTCAATGAAGTCTTCCCCAGTAGTGAAATATAAAACCATTAGATTAATGTTGCTATTGCTGCTCACCATAATCTAGAATTAGAACAACTAGATGTGACACTGCTTTTTTGTATGGAAATTTGGATGAAAAAACTTATATGAGCTAGCCTATAGGATTCATTGATGTTAGGGCCCCTGTCATGTATGCTTTCTCCATAAGTCCCTATATCCTTAAAACAGCCCCCAGGCAGTGGTACAAAAGGTTTGAACACCTTTATAACAAGCCTGGGATTTAGGAGAAGCAAGTATGACAGCTGTTTCTACTTTGACCTTGATAAATCCCCCATTTATCTTTGTTGTATGTTGATGATATGCTGTTAATCAGTAGATCCAAGCCTAGGATATAAGATCTGAAAAAGAAATTAAATTTAGAATTTGACATGAAAGACTAGGAAATGCTAAGAATATTAGGGATGGTAATATCTAGAGATAGGAGGAACAACTGCTTAAAACTAGGACAGAGTGCTTATTGCAGAAAGTAATAACAAAATTTGGTATGAATGACTCAAAACTTTCACAATGCCCTGTCAAATCATTCATTTAGTAAAAAACAGTGTCCTAAATCGAAGCGGAGTTGATAAAAATGAATGATATCCCCTACTCAAATGTGATTGGCTCCTTAATGTATGCTTGATAAGCACTAACCTGATTTGTTTTGTTTCTATATCACTTCTTAGTAGATTCATGTCTAACCCTGGTGTGAACATTGGACTGCCCTTAAATGGGTTCTAAGATACATTAACAGTTCTTTGAATGTTGGTTTAAAGTATAGTAGAACAATACTGTGCTGGATCTTGTTGGGTTTGTAGATTCAGATTTTGCAGGTGATAAAGACACCAGAAAATCCACAACTGCTTATGCTTTACACTAGGAGGAAACTGCATAGCTGGAAATCTCAGTTGCAGCCTATAGTTGTACTTTCATCAACTGAGGTAGATTACATAGCCATTGCTGTGTGTGATTAAGGAGGCTGTGTGGTTACGGGGTACTGACAGAACAAATCTTACTGAAGGGAAGGTCCAATTTACTCAGATAGCCAAAGTGCTATACATCTGAGTAAGAACCCATTTATCATGAGAGGACCAAACATGTTGACGTAAGATTCACTTTGTAAAAGATGTGGTAGCCCAAGGATTAATTGAGCTGAAGAAAGTCCCCATTGAAGAAAATCCAGCCGATATGGGGACCAGATCATCACACCAGCAAAATCAAGCACTGCTTGAAGTTGCTATCCATGGAGTAATTCAATACCAACTAGAGCTATGAGGGATATGTTTAGAGCCTACTGCACTACTGATTAGTTTTCAGTCTTCAAGGTGGAGATTGTTGATGAAGACTGAAAACGCTGCCGCTTTACAGTTAAATGAAACGCAGAGTTTGGCCTGAGTCATTTGTGCATCCTGTCCATCCAATCTGTAGAGATCCAACGGCTGAGGCATTTCACAATCAACAATATAAAAAAGGGAATTGTTCACTGTACATGAGATCTGAATTTTTTGTGTTTTTCTGCAGTTGCGTTATCAGTTCTTCTTGGTTTTTTTCTGCATTTTTAGAATCATTGAACTAGGTAGATTGATTAGTGAATGATAGTTAATCTGAGGGTAGTTTTACTCTGTGGCTTGAGGATTCCAGGTGAGAGTTCTTGGTGAGTTACGGTTGATTCTTGGGTAAAATAGAGAGTATTTGCATCTGGTTGTGTTGGATCTTGTACTGTATTGATATTATTCAGATTAGTAGTGCTGTGAGCTCTCCATTTCCGGAGCTCAACGTGGACGTAGATTATCCAAATAGGATAATCGAACCACGGTAAAATCTTGCGTTTCTTGTGTGGATGTTTTGTGTAATCTATGTGGAGTTGAAATCTAGTTTATGTTTGTGTTTGTTGGCTCAGTATAACACAGAAGATTTGGGTGCATGTGATGATAAATGCAATTCTAATTGCACATCAAAATATGAAAATGGCAAAAGTTCTTGCATTGGCTCCCCAAGTTCATGCAAATGGCTTCATGATTGTGGCTCTTCACCACCATCAAAACACAATAAAATTTGCAATTTGGTTATTGGTACTTGTAGTGTAGCCTGTAGTGAAAAATGTTGTAATGAAAATTGTGCTGCTAAATTTCCTGGATCTTATGAAGGCATGGAACTTGTGATAAAGTTGGTCTGTTTAGTTATTGTCTTTGCCTATTTAATTGTTAAGAAGTTTACATTTTGTATATAGTCAAAATAAGTTCCTATATATATATGTCCCAAATTTGCACTATGTTTGTGTTTAAAGATTCTATGGCCTTTCTTTATAATATTAATTATAAGCAAGTCTATAATGCATGTTTTCGCCTTTATTATATGAACTTTTTAGTTTTGGAGATGTCTTAATTTGTGAAAATAAAAAAGAGAAAAGTAGCAGGCCCAAAAATAATAGGATATGAGGTCTAAATAATATGAGAATTTTTTTTTTTAGTAATTAGGGTGTCTGAGTCAATTGTCGCGTACTTAACTAATCATTAGAGTCCATTGAACACCCTACAAGTCCAAAGGATTAGGTAAGTCACAATGTTGTAAGTGACCCTAAGATTTGAACCCAAAATTCAATGAGCAAACTTTTTTGACTACTAGGCCAACCCCTTGGAGTTTCATGAGGAAATTTTTCTCCACCACAAATCCTTTGAAAAATAACTACTATGAGGACTATACATATCTCCATATAAGGCAATTACTTTTAACTCCTTGAAAATTGCCAAGAATAAATTATTTCCCACCACTACAGTTATTTCTCACAACTATAGTGATTACAAGACATTAGACATGCCATAACTCCTAGATAGGGCTGCAAATGAACCGAGCTATTCGCGAACAACTCGATGTTCATTCGATCACAGCTCGATTCGACTCGATAACAAACGATTCGCGAACAGTTTGATGTTCGTTTGATAAGGTGTTCGATTCAAGTTCGAACAAGGGGTGTTCGTTTGATTATGTTCACGAACATAACTCCGTTCGAGTGATCCATCCGTTCGCGAACACTCTGTTCGCTTATTCATTCGTTTATATTCGAAAACATAGTATAAATTATTATATATATTTATATGGTGCTAAGTTTATCAATGATTTTCTATGGCTTACTGTTAAAAATACAATTCTTTTGACTTTAAGATCCTTAGTTCGAGTTGTATTAATATCATATTTATATTTTTTTCTTTTTCATATTATGTTTGGTTCAGTTTGGATGAGTTTTTTTTTAATGGTAATCAATAATAAAATATTATGATGCTTTTTTTTTTTTTATATATACAATATGTTTGGATGATTTTTTTTTTCAAATGTCATCAATAATTAAATATATAAGTATATAGCATTTCAATTAGTAAATAATAAATTATTATGATATATAATATGACAAATTTAATAACATAATAGATTGTATAATCAAGTGATATATAACATAGCAAATCTAATAACATAACAGCTTCATATTTTTTCAAATGTAATCAATAATTAAATATTATAATATAGTATTTCAATTAATAAATAATAAATATAGTATGGCAAATTGATGAACATAACATATTATATAATCAAGTGATATATAGCGTGACAAATTTACTAACATAATAGCTTAATTAAATATAGTATGACAAATTTATGAATATAATATATTGTATAATCAAGTGATATATAGTATGACAACTTTAGTAACAAAATAGCTTAATTAAACTTAATATATATATATATGAGCAAAAAATGTGCCTCCATGATGGATCTTGTATTCTGTTGTAATAATGTCCTTTTGGATAGGAAGAACTGACTGCTTTTGTTCGGATGAGACTACTTTGTCAGGTTAAGCGCTTGTGACCGAGTTCATAAGCGGTTGAGTTTTGTTTCGGAGAAACTGATCAAACAAGCAAAGCTAACCTCAACACAAAATGCAATTTGAAAAGCCCAGCCCAAATTTTAAAATAAAAATCCAAAACACAACTTATTAGAACGGTTAATCGAACGATTTTGAACATTTTTCAAACAACTCGTTTTATTAATCGAATGATTTTGAACAGTGATTTTGTGTTCGTTCAAATTCAAACATGATTTCGAACAATCCATTATGCTTATCGAACGATTTTCGAACGGGAGAGTTCGTTCGTGTTCGTGTTTGGTTCCTTTGTGGCCCTACTCCTAGAATATGGCTTAGTAACCACCAGAGTGAAGACTTTATAAAATATTGGTAGGAGGAAGCCAAAGACTGCGGAGTTATGAGGTACAATAATTACACTAAAATTTCACATATTCTGATCACTATTCATTGAGAGGCTAGAAATAAACCTTTGTTCGACAGAAAGAGAATGCATGTTGATTTCATGAAGCAAAAAAGAAACTACGTTGGATTTGCATGAACCTCTTGATAATATCCATCAATGAGTTGTTTTTGGGTGGCTGGGGATGATGCCATGATGGTTGGAAGGTGTTTTTGGGTGGCTAGGGGAGATGGTTGTGGTGAAGGAGGGGAGTTCGTTGGTAGTGATTCCATGGTGGGTGAGAGAGAGAAAGGGGAAAAGGAAAGGAGAGGAACAAACCCTTGTGCATTTATCAGAGCTTGGACAATGTTAGAGTTGTAAAAACTTCCAAAGGTAAGTTTAGTTACTGGAAAACCTGCATTTTCGGAAACTACAGGGGTAATTAATTTTCTCATTTAACTAAAGGACATGCTATAAAAATAAATGAAATAATTAAAATTGGGAGCTCTCTCTTTGACTAGGATGAAATATTTAACTATGAAAAAAGGATACGATTATGAATATCCTTGTTAAAAATAAAATTTGCCCCATATATTATTTTCTTTGCCTTGTTAGTTGTTAAAACTTTTCAACAATTATATAGGCAAGATTTTAACATTTAAAAATGCAAACACAATAATTATAGATTGAAGGACCAACATTATAACAAACCCCATGTCCTTCATAAGCTCCAGGAAATTTAGCAGCACAATTTCCATTACAACATTGGTCATTACAAGCAGTGCTGCAAGTGCCTATTCCCACATTGCAAATTTCGGGCTTTGGTTGTAAGCATTGATAAAAGCATTTGCATGAATTGGAGATTGAATCACAAGAGCCTTTCCCATTTGGATATTTTGATGTACACTTTGAATTGCATGTATCATCACATGGACCCAAATCTTCTGAGCATACTTCCCCTTTTACCATATGAAATAATATGTCTATTGGATTTGTCAAAAATAAATTTCAAAGTTAGTGTATATATATATATATATATATATAACATAAATGATGCTCTCTTTCTCTTATTTCAAACAATTAATTTCATTCGCCCATGAGATATTACTACGTCTCAAACGCTTTAACGATTTTCAAATTTTGTTAAATATCCCTATGAAATTACCAAAATTCCCTAACAATACCAAAACCCTTTGAAATATATATAATCCCTTATAAAAGTATAAACCCCCTCGATATTCCGTATTTAATAGCTAGTTTCTAAAAATTATTAGGGCACTTGAGACTTAGCAATTTCTCAATGTAATTAAAATTTAACTCTGATTCAAGTACAAATTAATAATGAAATAAAAAATGAAAAATCTATGAAGAGAGGGAAGGAGAGAGAGATCAAATTATCAAGTGAAAGTTCTAAATCTTATACAAATGTCAGAGTTTATTTTACAGAAAATATTGATTTTGTATGGGAGGAGGTTGAGGAAATTTTCCCTTATACATTTATGGGGCGTTTGGACCATATAATGTTTTATTATAGGGGGATATTATATTAACGGAATAAAAAATCACCTTGAAGATTATTGTGAATGTTTAGAAAATGTGTTTGGTTGGTTCGAATAAATTAGTGAATAATATGTTTGGTTGAGAGGATAAATAGGTGGGTATGTTGTATAAATTACTAAATTGCCATCCTTTTTAAATATTAATATAATAGTATTTATTATTATTATTTTTTGAATAATTTTTTTAACCGTCTACTTTTCAAATTTAGCAAAAACACCCTAGCAACCAAAAACGTTTTAAACTTAACAAAAACACACCTACCCACCCCAAGCCACTGCCGACAGCCAGCCACCATGGTCGGCGGCTGCCAACAGTGCCACAGATCTGGCCATGACGCCAACAGTGCCATAGTTCTAGCCATGGCCGTTTCATGGCCAAAGATGTGGCCGTGAAATGGCCAGGTCTTTAGCTGTGAAACGCCGGCCATTTCACGGCCAAAGATGTGGCCGTGAAATGGCTAGGTCTTTAGCTGTGAAACATCGACCGTTTCACTGCCACATCTTTGGCCGTGTGGTCGTTTCCGACCAAGGCCTCACTGGCACACGGCCAGCCATATATGGTCAGTCGTACGCCATTATGGCGACTTTTGGCATCCTCCAGCGGTGGTCCACGGTGGCTAGCAGTGGTGGCTAGGTTTGGGTACAATGACATTTATGTAAACAATGATAATGACAAGGGAAATATTGTCCAAAAAAATTTAAAAGCGAGGACAACAAGGTCTGCATGAGTGAATTGGGTGTTTTGTAAATCTTAACAAATATAAGGCTAACTCAACTGTCTAGGGGCAATATGGAAACAAAATTAGACCACTGTTTGTCATAAAATATTTCGAGAATAATTTTTTACAAACCAACCAAAAATTTATATATTGTAATTTGACCTATAGTTAATGAGTAAGTAATATAAAAAATAAAGGAGATAAATTAAACAAAGTATACCTGATGGGAAGACAAGGAGGGGGAAAATATAACAAACTATGAAGAGCTTGGCCATTTATATATCTTCTTATCTTCTAAAAGTTTGGATTTCAGAAATTTGTTTTTGTGGTATAAGTGATTGTGATGCACTGCTATATTTATAAGCAAGGTTTACACATATCTTAAATGTTTAATAACTACTATAGAAGTATGTTGGGAGAGGTTATTAAATTAAATTAATTACCTTTTAATGATATTCAATAATAACAACTTCAATTTTAGGAATCAAATGTCACAACATTGAATGACATTGATGAAGTAACAACACTGTCACATCCAAAAATTATTCTATAACCAAATGCCAAAGTTATAGAAATTAATTTTTAATCAAATTTAATATATATATAATTAAATTAATTACCTTTTAATGATATTCAATAATAACAACTTCAATTTTAGGAATCAAATGTCACAACATTGAATGACATTGATGAAGTAACAACACTGTCACGTCCAAAAATTATTCTATAACCAAATGCCAAAGTTATAGAAATTAATTTTTAATCAAATTTAATATATATATATATATATCTTTTGTTTCTCATAATATTTTAAGGATCATAAATGCTCTAAACAAAATTATGTTAATGTTTGAAGGATACTGTAGATGCAAAAAATCTACAGTTATGGAAATAGGGTTTGATCCGTGAGATTGAGGCCACTGACAATCCGTTGGACCTGCACACATGAAAAGACAAGCGTGAAGCTTACGAAAAACACCAAGGTGGTGTTTGCCGTAGGCACTCCGACGCTCAAGTCAACAAGGTTGGAAGAGACGATTTAATGTGAATTAGGGAAAAAAAGATTACCAGGAGTCTTGTCGGAGGCCAGGGCCACGGTGAAGGTGTAGAATTCTAAGGAGCCAAAATTTAGGAGTAAGGAGAGTTGATTTTGAGTAGTTGAGATTGATTATTGGAGATCCCTTAATGAGAGGGCATACCTCTATTTTTATAGTGAACCTAAGGGGTTGAAATCCTAGTAGGACACTGAGTCCTGTTTTGGGAGATAATCCATATCAGGAAGGAAATATGATTTCTTGTCTTTATTAGATTAATTTTAATAGTTTGAGTAAGATTTGGAATCTCAGCAGAAGAGGAAATAGCATATGATTCTGATTTCCTATTTATGGATTGTTGTAGGCTAATGGGCTGGAACCTAGTTCAACTTAACTTGTAGGATAGCCCAACTCATAGAGTGGGTAGTTCACAAGGTGATTTTAAGCGTAGGCCCAATCGGGATTGGGCTAAGGCCTTGGGTTGTGAATGTTTATTTAGTTATTGAGCCTCGCCAAGCCTAAGACAATTTTTTGCCCACACAGTTAGCCCTTATTCTCTAAGTTAAAGGGTATTTAGCTTAGAGAGTAGATTTAATCAAATGAGTACAAACTGAGCGGATCAATGCTAGCAGCTCATTAGGTCGGATAGACTGTTGTTTGAGAAAGTTCGCTCGACCAGCCCGAGTTGGGAGGATTTTGCTCAACCACCCAAAGTTAGGAGAAGTTTGCTCGACCAACTTGAGTTGGGAGGTGAATGCTTGACCAACCGGGGTTAGGAGAAATATTGAAGCTAACTCGACCAACCTGAGTGGAGAAGTTTGCTCGACCAACCTGAGTTGGGAGTATTGAGTATCTTGGAGAGTATGTTGTTCCTTTCGTAGGTGTAAGAATGTGTTAATCATAGCCCTTTAAGAGTCAAGTCAGTTCGACTTGAAACTTGGGTGAAGTATTATGGAGTCATTTCAAGAAGGTGATGCATACCTCCCACTCGGCTCGGCTCATGTTGATTAGTAGATGGTGATGCCGAGTGGAGCTTGTGGTTGAGTCGGCGTGATTGACTTATAGTTGAAAATCAATGTATTAGGCCCTGTGGCCAAGTTAGTGTGACCGACTTGTAGTTGAAAATCAATGTATTAGGCCTTATGGCCGAGTCGGCATGACCGACTTGCAGTTGAAAATCAATATATTAGGCCTTGTCGCCGAGTCGGCGTGGCCGAGATGGCGTGACCAACTTGTAGTTGAAAAATTAAGGAATCAGGCCTTATGGCTGAGTCGATGTAAACCAATTGTAGTTGAAAAAACTGCAGATGCTAAGTATCGAGGCCCTATCAGTGCGACCGACTGTCGATGTAATTCGGGCCTCGCGTTTGAGTCGATGTAAATCACTTGTAGTCAAAAGATTTGTAGATGCTAAGTACTGAGGCCCTGTCGGTGTAATTCAAGCCTCACGTCTGAGTCGATGTATATCAATTGTATTTGAAAAAAATTGTAGACACTAAGTACCGAGGCCCTGTTGGTGTAATCGGCTGTTGATGTATTTTGGACCTCATGACCGAGTCGATGTAAATCACTTGTAGTTGAAAGATTTGTAGATGCTAAGTATCGAGACCCTGTTGGTGTGATCGATTGTCGATGTAATTTAGGCCTTGCATCCGATTCGATGTATATCAATTGTAGTTGAAAAAAATTGTAGATGCTGAGTATGGAGGCCTTGTCAGTGTGACCAACTGTCAATGTAATTTGGGCCTCGCAACCGAGTCGATGTATATCAATTGTAGTTGAAAGATTTGTAGATGCTAAGTATCGAGACCCTGTCGATGTGACCAACTGTTGATGTAATTCGGGCCTTGCATCCGAGTCGATGTAAATTGATTGAAGGTGATCACAATAGACGACTTAAAACAACTTCATATGGTATCATGCATGGTGTACGGTTATCAATAATAAATTGAGTAAGAGAAGTAATAGCGTGTGTAACATCTACTGAAAACTGTACAATGCATGCATAATAACAATAGAAAATTGGGCCCAAAGTTTTCTTTTCATTACAATTCATGTGTCTTTTATACATAAAGAGTACTGTTTACAAAAAATGTATTTTAAAAGACAAAACAGGGGAACAGTGTAGCTATTGCTCCTCGCTCGCCGACGCCCCTCCAACCGCCTCAACACCTAGAACCTGCATCCACAAAGGAAAATAACGGGGTGAGCACAAAATATGCTCAGTAAGTAAAACCCTCTAACTGCCTGTCCCCTGTGTGTGACTCTTAATTCTTCCTTTTTTTTTTTTTTTTTTTTTTTTATTCTGCTTCTATTTCTGTTTCCACTAAATCTGTTTCCACTAATACCATGACCTCATCTTACCGGAGGTACGCAGGATGGCGTTCACACAGCACCATCTCACTCTCCATAACTATCGGGTGGAATTCACATAGTACTAACCCGTTCTTAGTGACTACCAAGTGGGGATCACAAGCTCCTACTCGTTCTCCTAACTATCGGGTGGAGCCACTTAGCACCTACCCGTTCCTCATGACTTTTGGTAACGATCACCAAGCATTAACCCGTCTCTATCCTGTCGGTGATATCACAAAGCATCAACCCGCGTCTACTACTGTTTGATGATGATCACAAGCATCAACTCACTTATCTAATAACTAATCGGATAGTGATCACAAAGCATCTACCCCATTTCTATTACTCATTGGGTGACGATCACAAAGCATCGACCCATCTCTCTAAGGGCTATTCGGATGATGATCACAAAGCATCAATCCGATTCCCTAACGGTCGGGTGATGATCACAAAGCATCATCCCAACTATACACTCTTCTAATTCATTCTATTGTAGCATTTTTCAATGCTCTCTACCCTTAGCTCTACTCATAGGGTAATTGCATACACCATTTCCTTACACTTTCTTAGGTCACTCTTCCATGTACAACTAGTGCCTATGGATGGTTCATCTTCACCAATGCACTTATGAGATGCCAACATGCAATGTTCAATGAATTAGTTCTTACTCACACTCAAACCTCTATTGGCATTTCATCAACAACTCATGTGCACTATAAAACTCTATCATAGCATGATTCTAAAACTTTTCCTAACCATCCAAAATGGGAAAAACCCCTTCACAAAGCCATAATACCTGTCAAACAAAACACTTCCAAAAGGTTCCATAACATCCTTCAAATCCTCTCAACTACCTTGCCAATCCAACAACCCATTTCTCATATTTGCAATGAATAAACAATCACAAGGCATAGAAATCTCTATTTAATCCTTCATACATGACATATTACATGCACATCACATACATACCAAGTCTATCAAAACCCTAATCAAGAAATTTCATAATCTCAACTTGGTTGGGTTTTACTTACCTTGTTATGGAGAGCCTTCACCAACTTTTCCTTTCACTTGTTTAGCTTGACTTTTCCTCTAATCTTAACCAAAAGAATGAAACCCTCAAATACCAAGAATAACAAAACTCAAAATCACACAACTTAAGGAGAAATCCTTACCTTAGAGCCTTAGGTTACTTTTCCACCCCAAATCACTTCAAACCCCTTGGAAAACCTTGATCAAAGAAAGAGAATTGATTGAAGGATGATGGGAAGTTGCGTTTGAGAAGAGAAATGAGGGGTTTCTTTGATTCTAATTCCTTTAATGAAATATAACACACTCATTCCCATTTTGCCCTTACTCTTCTTTGGAATTCCATCCATATCCTTTGATTCATCTAACTCACCCCATAACAACATATTCCCCATGAAAAATCCTTCACAATAACTCCCCACTTTTCCTGCTAGTTAGGGGTAGAAAGGTCAAATTGCCCTTAGGAGAAAATATCTAAAACTTCATCAACATTTTATTCGGCCTGTCGCCGCGGCGAAGAAACTTCTGTCGCCGCGGCGAAACTGTCCAGCAGCTCCCCTATGGCTTCAACACCTCTTCGCCGCGGCGAAGATTCTTCTTCGCCCCGCGAAGACTGAAATACTAAACTTCTTCTATTTTCAACCAATTTCAGGGCAAACATTCAACCCAACACTAAATCAAACAAAAATAACAAAACCACCTCGAATAAGGGCGAAAGAGGAAACAATAACAACGTACCTCATTGGGGCGTTACAATTCTTCCCCCCTTAAAAGAATTTCGTCCCCGAAATTCATGCAAATAACTCGGGAAACGATTCTGTATGTCTCGTTCTATTTCCCAAGTGGCCTCTTCCACTTTGTGATTCATCCAAAGGACCTTCACCACGCGGAACACTCTTGTTCCGAAGTTCTTTAACCCTCTCATCTAAAATCTGAACTGGACGTTCTTCATATACTAGATTCTCGCTACTTCAACGTCTTCTATGCTCAGGATGTGGAGGGGATCACTTAATACTTCCGTAGCATCAAGACATGGAAGACATCATGCACCCTGTCCATGCTAGGTGGTAGTGCCAATCTGTAAGCCACCTTTCCTACTCGTTGCAAACCTCAAAGGACCTACATACCTCGGTGCTAACTTCCCTTTGCTTCCGAAGCGCATTACTCGCTTGTAGGGGAAACTTTCAGAACACTTTGTCGCCCACTTGGAATTCTACCTCTTTCCTCTTCAAGTCGGCATAACCTCTTCTGTCGATCTTGGGCTTGCTTCATTCTATTTCTGATTACTCACATCTTCAACTAGTTTCTGAGTCATCTCTGGCCCAAGAGCGGTACTCAACTCATCTCTTTCGCTCTACTTCATCCCATGAAGCGAGACCTACACCGTCTACCGTACAAAGCCTCGTAAGGCCCATTCTAATTGTAGACTGATAACTGTTGTTGTAGGCAAATTTCACTAATGGTAACATCTCATGCCAGGATACTCTAAATCCATGCAACAGGCTCTCAACATATCCTCGAGCACCTGATTCGTTCTCTCGTTTGGCCATCTGTCTGAGGTGATAGGCAGTACTGAATGCTAAACGGTACCCAAACTCTTCTGTAAACTTTTCCAAAGGCTGAACAAATCTGGAATCTCTATCTGACACTATAGTCTTGGCACACCATGCAATCTGACTATCTCCTTGAGGTAAATCTGAGCCAATTGATCTGTAGTGGTACTTTCCTTTACTGGGAGAAAATGGGCTGACTTGGTTAATCTATCCACAATCACCCATATTGCATTACACCCTTCTGCACTCGGGAAGACCCGTGATAAAATCCATTGAAATGCTCTCCATTTCCACTCGGATCCTCAATGGTTGAAGCAATCCTGACGGCCGTTGATGTTCTGCTTTCACCTGCTGGCAAGTTAGACATTTAGCCACAGACTCTGCAATGTCTTTCTTCATACCTAACCACCATAGCCTTTCTTAATATCCTGAACATGTTGGTTGCTCCCGGATGAGCGGTGTACGGTGTGTCATAGCCTCCATAAGAATTTTCTGTTTTAACTCCTCATTTGGAGGAATGCACAACCGATTTCTGAATAGAGGACCTCATTTCTCACAAAGAACTCTGCTGTCTTGCCCTCATGCACTTGCTGAACTGTCTTCTGACACCACTCATCACCATTTGCTTTTCTCTAATCTCCTCTAGTAAAGAGGACTGTACCTCTAGGCTGGCAATTCTTCCCGGAACCACCTTAATCTGCTCCTTAGACAATTCTTCTATGAACTCTTTCCGCCTGGTAAGCCGGAAAACATGGGCTTTTCTACTCAAGCATCGGCTACTACATTGGCTTTCCCTGTTGGTACTTGATCTCACAATCATAATCCTTAACCAGTTCTAACCATCTCCGTTGCCTCATATTCAACTCCTTTTGGGTAAGAGTACTTTAGACTCTTATGATCGGTGTAGATATTACTCTTCACACCATAAGGTAATGCCTCCAAATCTTTAAGGCAAAGACCACGGCTGCCAATTCTAAGTCATGCGTAGGGTATCTGGTCTCGTACTCTTTCAATTGACGAGAAGCATAAGCTATAACCCACCTAACTGCATTAACACAGCACCAAGTCCCTGCAAGAGGCATCTGTATAAATGTCATAATCTACACCCTCCTGCGGTAACACTATACAGGAGCTGATTTTAATCTCTTCTTCAACTCTTGAAAGCTTTCTTCACATGCTGCTGACCAGACAAAAGGAGTCTTCTGTTTGGTAAAGCTGTCAACGTTTAGTCACTGGGCGAATCCCGCTACAAATCGCCGGTAGTAGCCTGCTAAGCCTAAGAAACTCCTGATTCTTTCACTGTTCTCGCTTCTTCTACCATTCCAAGATTGCCTGCCCTTTACTCGGATCTACCGAAATCCTTCCTTTGATACGGTATGACCCAGGAATATCACTTGGTTCAGCCAAAACTCACACTTGGAAAATTTAGCACACAACTTCTTTTCTCTCAGCCGTTGCAATACTAATCTCAAGTGTTTCTCATGCTCTTCTCTTGACTTTGAGTAAATCAGAATGTCGTCGATGAAGACACAATGAACTGATCCAAATACTCATGAAATACCCTGTTCATCAAATCCATAAAAACTTGCTAGGCATTAGTCAAGCCAAAAGGCATTACTACAAATTCATATGCCCATATCTTGTACGAAAGGCAGTCTTGCCACATCTTGCTCAACCACTCTTACTTGATGATACCCGGACCTCAAATCAATTTTGGAGAACACTGCCGCTCCTTTCAACGATCAAAAAGGTCATCTATCCGGGGTGCGGGTACTTATTCTTCACTGTAACTTTATTCAACTCCCTATATCAATACACACCTTAGTGATCCATCCTTCTTTTTCACAACAGGATTGGAGCTCCCCAAGGAGAATGACTTGTTCGGATAAAACCTTTCTCTAAAAGCTCTTGGAGTTGCTTCTTTAATTCTTGGAGCTCAGCTGGGGCCATTCGATAAGGGGCTTTAGATATTGGTGCTGTCCCTGGTGCTAGTTCGATACTAAATTCTACCTCCCTCTCTGGAGGCAAACCCGGTAACTCTTCCGGAAACACATCTAGAAAGTCTCGAATACTACTGCACCCTCTGAATCTCTATCTGTGGAACATCACCACTCTGTACTACATGGCATATAACCCGAACACCCCCTTTCTCAACATCTTCCTGGCTTTCACATTACTAATCAGCATGCTCAACTGATGGCCTTCTCCAAAACTAAACTTATCTCCACTATCAAGGTTAAACCTCGCCTTCTTTTTCCGACAGTCATCTCTACTCCATACCTTCCTAAGAAGTCCATACCCAAATCACATCAAAATCGCATATCAAAACTATTAACTCCGGTTACTCTCTACCCTGAATCACTAAGACTCTAGTAACAAAATCTCTTGAGTCACAACACTAACCCCATCGGGTAGTTCTTCTTAATAGGTTGAGTCGCTCTAGTAGTTTCAAACCTAATCTCTCAGCATCCCATAAGATATAAACGAATGGGTAGCACCTGAATCATTAAAGCATATAAACTGCATGAAATAATAACTGACCAGTAACGGCGGATGGACTGGCCTCTGCTTCCCCTTGTGCCACAGTAAAAACTCTGGCATTCGCAGTGCCCCCTGAACCCTGAGTGGTTGGTGAGAGGAGCTTTACAATCTCTCATCATGTGCCCTGGCTGTCGGCACCTATAGCACACTCTCTGATCCCTCAGACACTCTCCCGGGTTTTCTCCCATATTTAGGGCACGGAGGAAACCCTTCCGTCCAGGTCGTTTATTCTTCCACTCTTTTCTATTATGTTTATACTGAAACTTCTTCTTCTGATTCTTCATTTCTTTGCCTCTTACACCCTCATGCTTCTCTCTCTGAGGAGTAGAGGGTAGCTCCTTTGGTCCTCCTGTCGAGGATCCTACGGGGAAGATTTATTCTCAAAAATCTCCGCTTCATTGCCCGCCTCAAAGCCTCACTATAATTCCGAGGAGGGTTGGAGCTTGTCATTATATCCCGGGCTATCTCCCGTTCAATCCATGCACGAACTTATCCCTTCTCAAGGCCGGAGTACTAACTATTCCCGGTGCAACCTCGCAAGGGCGTTGAATTTCACTGAGTACTCTTTCACAGCGCTCGTCCCTTGCTGTAACTGATAAATTCTTGGACCTTCTCATGAACTTGGTCCTCTGTCTATACTCAGCCCAAACTCTTGCCTGAACTCTTCCCACGTCATTACTGTCCATCATGAGTTTCTTCCATTAATTCCCACCAAATTCGGGCATCACCCCGAAACAAGAAACTCGCATACCGGATCTTCTCCCGGTCTGACAGGGGAAATAAACCTGTGGCTCGTTCTACTGACCCAAGCCACTCTTCTGCTATCACTGGATCTGTAGTACCCTTAAACTCTAAGGGTTGATGCTGACTGAAAGACCGTAAATCGGTTCCATTCTGTTCGGTACTGGGGGAGGTACCGTTTGCCCTCTTTCGATAGGCGTAACTGGCGGTGTCTGTACGGGGGTACAACTCTCCCCTGAGTTTCAGCCATAACTTGCTGTATAATTCCCCGGATTCTAGCTTCATCCAAGGAGGGGGCGTAGACTCTGGTGGGTTAGAAGGTTCTCCTTCATTCACCACACCTTTACCACGATTCGACTACGCCTCATCTACAAAAGGATCACACTAATGAACCTCAGAAACAATTACTGTAAGGAAAGAATTCTCACACAGTCGGTTAGAGGACGTCGTGGCGATGAAATAGTACACTGTTCAATCCCAAAATCTTTGCTCTGATACCAAAAATGTAACATCTACTGAAAACTGTACATGCATGCATATAAACAATAGAAATTGGGCCCAAAGTTTCTTTTCATTACAATTCATGTGTCTTTTATACATAAAGAGTACTGTTTACAAAAAATGTATTTTAAAGACAAAACAGGGGAACAGTGTGCTATTGCTCCTCGCTCGCCGACGCCCCTCCAACCGCCTCAACACCTAGAACCTGCACCACAAAGAAATAACGGGTGAGCACAAAATATGCTCAGTAAGTAAACCCTCTAACTGCCTGTCCCCGTGTGTGACTCTTAATCTTTCCTTTTTTTTTTTTTTTTTATTCTGCTTCTATTTCTGTTTCCACTAAATCTGTTTCCACTAAATACCAT
This sequence comes from Pistacia vera, assembly GCF_008641045.1. NCBI lineage: Eukaryota > Viridiplantae > Streptophyta > Magnoliopsida > Sapindales > Anacardiaceae > Pistacia > Pistacia vera. The sequence continues at coordinate 28,529 of NW_022196825.1, forward strand.
GACCCATCTTCACCGAGGTACGGCAGGATGCGTTCCCACAGCACCATCTCACTCTCCATAACTATCGGGTGGAATTCACATAGTACCACCCGTTCTTAGTGACTACCAAGTGGGGATCACAAAGCTCCTACTCGTTTCTCCTAACTATCGGGTGGAGACCACTTAGCACCTACCCGTTCCTCATGACTTTTGGGTACATCACCAGCATTAACCCGTCTCTAGTCACTGTCGGGTGTGATCACAAAGCATCAACCCGCTTCTACTAACTGTTTGATGATGATCACAAAGCATCACTCACTTATCTAATAACTAATCGGATAGTGATCACAAAGCATCTACCCCATTTCTATTACTCATTGTTGACGATCACAAAGCATCGACCCCTCTCTAAGGCTATTCGGATGATACACAAAGCATCAATCCGATTCCCATAACGGTCGGGTGATGATCACAAAGCATCATCCCAACTATCCTACTCTTCTAATTCATTCTATTGTAGCATTTTCAATGCTCTCTACCCTTAGCTCTACTCTAGGGTAATTGCATACACCATTTCCTTACACTTTCTTAGGTCCTCTTCCATGTACAACTAGTGCCTATGGATTTCATCTTCACCAATGCACTTATGAGATGCCAACATGCAATGTTGCAAGAAAGGTTCATTACTCACACTCAAACCTCTTTAGGCATTTCATCAAACAACTCTGTGCACTATAAAACTCTCATAGCCATGATCTAAAACTTTTCCTAACCATCCAAAATGGGGAAAAACCCCTTCACAAAGCCATAATAACCTGTCAAACAAAACACTTCCAAAAAGGGTTCCATAACATCCCTTCAAATCCATCTCAACTACCTTGCCAATCCAACAACCCATTTCCAATTTTGCATGAATAAACAATCACAAGGCATAGAAATCTCATTTAATCCTTCATACATGACATATTACTGCACATCACATACATACATCAAGTCTATCAAAACCCTAATCAAAAATTTCATAAATCTCAACTTGGGTTGGGTTTTACTTACCTTGTTATGGAGAGACTTCACCAACTTTTCCTTTCACTTGTTTAGCTTGACTTTTCCTCTAATCTTAACCAAAAGAATGAAAACCCTCAAATACCAAAATGAACTAAACCACAATCACACAACTTAGGAAAATCCTTACCTTAGGAAGCCTTAGGTTACTTTTCCACCCCAAATCACTTCAAAACCCCTTGGAAAACCTTGATCAAAAGAAGAGAGAAGTTGAGAGAGTAAGGATGAAGTTGCGTTTGAGAAGAAGAAATGAGGGGTTTCTTTGATTCTAATTCCTTTTAATGAAATATAAACACACTCATTCCCATTTTGCCCTTACTCTTCTTTGGGAATTCCATCCATATCCTTTGATTCATTACTAACTCACCCCTATACAACATATCCTCCATGAAAAATCCTTACAAATAACTCCCCACTTTTCCTGCTAATTAGGGGTAGAAAGGTCAAATTGCCCTTAGGGAAGAAAATATCTAAACTTCATCAACATTTTATTCGCCTGTCGCCGGCGCGAAGAAACTTCTGTCGCCGCGGCGAAACTGTCCAGCAGCTCCCCTATGGCTTCAACCACCTCTTCGCCGCGGCGAAGATTCTTCTTCGCCCCGGCGAACTGAAATACTAAACTTCTTCTATTTTCAACCAATTTCAGGCAAACATTCAACCCAACACTAAATCAAACAAAATACACAAACCAACTCGAATAAGGGCGAAAGAGGAAACAATACAACGTACCTCAATTGGGGCGTTACAATTCTTCCCCCCTTAAAAGAATTTCGTCCCCGAAATTCATGCAAATAACTCTGGGAAACGATTCTGTATGTCTCGTTCTATTTCCCAAGTGGCCTCTTCCACTTTGTGATTCATCCAAAGGACCTTCACCACGGAACACTCTTGTTCCGAAGTTCTTTAACCCTTCGATCTAAATCTGAACTGGACGTTCTTCATATACTAGATTCTCTGCTACTTCAACGTCTTCTATGCTCAGGATGTGGAGGGGATCACTTACATACTTCCGTAGCATCAAGACATGGAAGACATCATGCACCCGGTCCATGCTAGTGTAGTGCCAATCTGAAGCCACCTTTCCTACTCGTTGCAAGACCTCAAAAGGACCTACATACCTCGGTGCTAACTTCCCTTTGCTTCCGAAGCGCATTACTCGCTTGTAGGGGAAACTTTCAGAAACACTTTGTCGCCCACTTGGAATTCTACCCTTTCCTCTTCAAGTCGGCATAACTCTTCTGTCATCTTGGCTTGCTTCATTCTATTTCTGATTAACTCACATCTTCAACTAGTTTTCTAGTCATCTCTGGCCCAAGAGCGGTACTCAACTCATCTCTTTCGCCTACTTCATCCCAATGAAGCGGAGACCTACACCGTCTACCGTACAAAGCCTCGTAAGGCCCATTCTAATTGTAGACTGATAACGTTTGTTGTAGGCAAATTTCACTAATGGTAACATCTCATGCCAGGATACTCTAAATCCAGCAACAGGCTCTCAACATATCCTCGAGCACCTGATTCGTTCTCTCGTTTGGCCATCTGTCTGAGGATGATAGGCATACTGAATGCTAAACGGGTACCCAAACTCTTCTGAAACTTGTCCAGAAGGCTGAAACAAATCTGGAATCTCTATCTGACACTATAGTCTTGGGCACACCATGCAATCTACTATCTCCTTGAGGTAAATCTGAGCCAATGGATCTGTAGTGGTACTTTCCTTACTGGGAGAAAATGGGCTGACTTGGTTAATCTATCCACAATCCCCATATTCATTACACCCTTCTGCACTCTGGGAAGACCCTGATAAAATCCATTGAAATGCTCTCCCATTTCCACTCGGGGATCCTCAATGGTTGAAGCAATCCTGACGGCCGTTGATGTTCTGCTTTCACCTGCTGGCAAGTTAGACATTTACCACAGACTCTGCAATGTCTTTCTTCATACCTAACCACCAGCCTTTTTATATCCTGATACATGTTGGTTGCTCCCGATGAGCGGTGTACGGTGTGTCATGAGCTCCATAAGAATTTTCTGTTTTAACTCCTCATTTGGAGGAATGCACAACCGATTTCTGAAATAGAGGACCTCATTTCTCACAAAGACCTCTGCTGTCTTGCCCTCATGCACTTGCTGAACTGTCTTCTGACACCACTCATCAACCATTGCTTTTCTCTAATCTCCTCTAGTAAAGAGGACTGTACCTCTAGGCTGGCAATTCTTCCCGAACCACCTTAATCTGCTCCTTAGACAATTCTTCTATGAACTCTTTCCGCCTGGTAAGCCGAAAACATGGGCTTTTTCTACTCAACATCGGCTACTACATTGCTTTCCCTGGTTGGTACTTGATCTCACAATCATAATCCTACCAGTTCTAACCATCCCTTGCCTCATATTCAACTCCTTTTGGGTGAAGAAGTACTTTAGACTCTTATGATCGGTGTAGATATTCCTCTTCACACCTAAAGGAATGCCTCCAATCTTTAAGGCAAAGACCACGGCTGCCAATTCTAAGTCATGCGTAGGGTATCTGGTCTCGTACTCTTTCAATTGACGAGAAGCATAAGCTATAACCCTACCTAACTGCATTAACACAGCACCAAGTCCCTGCAAAGAGCATCTGTAATAATGTCAAATCTACACCCTCCTGCGGTAACACTATACAGGAGCTGATGTTAATCTCTTCTTCAACTCTTGAAGCTTTGCTTGCAGTCTCACTGCTGCTACCAGACAAAGGAGTCTTCTGTTTGGTAAAACTGTCACGGTTTAGTCAACTGGGCGAATCCCTACAAATCGCCGGTAGTAGCCTGCTAAGCCTAAGAACTCCTGATTTCTTTCACTGTTCTCGGCTTCTACCATTCCAAGATTGCCTGCACTTTACTCGATCTACCGAAATCCCTTCCTTTGATACGGTATGACCCAGGAATATCACTTGGTTCAGCCAAAACTCACACTTGAAAATTTAGCACACAACTTCTTTTCTCTCAGCCGTTGCAATACTAATCTCAAGTGTTTCTCATGCTCTTCTCTTGACTTTGAGTAAATCAAATGTCGTCGATAAGACAACAATGAACTGATCCAAATACTCATGAAATACCCTGTTCATCAAATCCATAAAACTGCTGGGCATTAGTCAAGCCAAAAGGCATTACTAACAATTCATAATGCCCATATCTTGTACGAAAGGCAGTCTTAGCCACATCTTGCTCAACCACTCTTACTTGATGATACCCGGACCTCAAATCAATTTTGGAGAACACTGCCGCTCCTTCAACTGATCAAAAAGGTCATCTACCGGGGTAGCGGTACTTATTCTTCACTGTAACTTTATTCAACTCCCTATAATCAATCCACATCCTTAGTGATCCATCCTTCTTTTTCACAAACAGGATTGGAGCTCCCCAAGGAGAATGACTTGGTCGTATAAACCTTTCTCTAAAAGCTCTTGGAGTTGCTTTCTTACTTGGAGCTCAGCTGGGGCCATTCGATAAGGGGCTTTAGATATTGGTGCTGTCCCTGGTGCTAGTTCGATCTAAATTCTACCTCCCTTCTGGAGGAAACCCGGTAACTCTTCCGGAAACACATCTAAAAGTCTCGAACTACTGGCACCCTCTGAATCTCTATCTGTGGAACATCACCACTCTGTACTACATGGGCAATATACAACAACACCCCTTTCTCAACATCTTCCTGGCTTTCACATTACTAATCAGCATGCTCACTGATGGCCTTCTCCAAAACTAAACTTTCTCCACTATCAAGGTTAAACCTCGCCTTCTTTCCGACAGTCAATCCTACTCCATACCTTCCTAAGAAGTCATACCCAGAATCACTCAAATCGGGCATATCAAAAACTATTAACCAACGTTTACACTCCTACCCTGGATCACTAAGGACTCAGTAACAAAATCTCTTGAGTCCAACACTAACCCCATCGGGTATTCTATCTTATAGGTTGAGTCGCTCTAGTAGGTTTCAAACCTAATCTCTCAAGCATCCCATAGATATAAACGAATGGGTACACCTGAATCAATTAAAGCATATAAAGGGACTGCATGAAATAATAACTGACCAGTAACGGCGGATGGACTGGCCTCGCTTCCCCTTGTCCACAGTAAAAACCTGGCATTCGCATGCCCCCTGAACCCTGAGTGGTTGGTGGAAGAGGAGCTTTACAATCCTCATCATGTGCCCTGGCTGTCGGCACCTATAGCACACTCTCGGATCCCTCAGACACTCTCCCGTGTTATTCTTCCCATATTTAGGGCACGGAGGAACCCTTCCGTCAGGTCGTTTATTCTCCACTCTTTTCTATTATGTTTATACTGAAACTTCTTCTCTGATCTTCATTTCTTTGCCTCTTACACCCTCATGCTTCTCTCTCTCAGGAGTAAGGGTAGCTCTTTGGTCCTCCTTGTCGAGGATCCTACGGGGAAGATTTTATTCTCAAAATCTCCGCCTTCATTGCCCGCCCAAAGCCTCACTATAATTCCGAGGAGGGTTGGAGCTTGTCATTATATCCCGGCTATTCCGGCTTCAATCCATGCACGAACTTATCCCTTCTCAAGGCGTAGTTAACTATTCCCGGTGCAAACCTCGCAAGGGCGTTGAATTTCACTGAGTACTCTTTCACAGCGCTCGTCCCTTGCTGTAAACTATAATTCTTGACCTTCTCATGACTTGGTCCTCTGTTCTATACTCAGCCTCAAACTCTTGCCTGAACTCTTCCCACGTCATTACTGTCACATCATGAGTTTCTTCCATTAATTCCCACCAAATTCGGGCATCACCCCGAACAGAAACTCGCATACCGATCTTCTCCGTCTGACATGGAAATAAACCTGTGGCTCGTTCTACTACCCAAGCCACTCTTCTGCTATCACTGGATCTGTAGTACCCTTAAACTCTAAGGGTTGATGCTGACGGGAAGACCGTAAATCGGTTCCATTCTGTTCGGTACTGGGGGAGGTACCGTTTGCCCTCTTTCGATAGGCGTAACTGGCGTTGTCTGTACGGGGGGTACAATCTCCCCTGAGTTTCAGCCATAACTTGCTGTATAATTCCCCGGATTCTAGCTTCATCCAAGGAGGGGGCGTAGACTCTGGTGGTTAAAGGTTCTCCTTCATTCACCACACCTTTACCACGATTTCGATAACTACGCCTCATCTACAAAAGGATCACACTAATGAACTCAAGAAACAATTACTGTAAGAAAGAATTACTCACACAGTCGGTTAGGACGTCGTGGCGATGAGAATAACACTGTTCAATCCCAAAATCTTTGCTCTGATACCAAAATGTAACATCTCCTGAAAACTGTACAATGCATGCATAATAACAATAGAAAATTGGGCCCAAAGTTTTCTTAATTACAATTCATGTGTCTTTTAATAAGATACTGTTTACAAAAAATGTATTTTAAAAGACAAAACGGGAACAGTGTAGCTATTGCTCCTCGCTCGCCGACCCCCTCCAACCGCCTCACACCTAGAACCTGCATCCACAAGGAAATAACGGGGTGAGCACAAAATATGCTCAGTAAGTAAACCCTCTAACTGCCTGTCCCCGTGTGTGACTCTTAATTCTTTCCTTTTTTTTTTTTTTTTATTCTGCTTCTATTTCTGTTTCCACTAAATTGTTTCCACTAAATACCATGACCTCATCTTACCGGAGGTACGGCAGGATGGCGTTCACACAGCACCATCTCACTCTCCATAACTATCGGGTGGAATTCACATAGTACCAACCCGTTCTTAGTGACTACCAAGTGGGGATCACAAAGCTCCTACTCGGTTCTCCTAACTATCGGGTGGAGACCACTTAGCACCTACCCGTTCCTCATGACTTTTGGGTAACGATCACCAAGCTTAACCCGTCTCTAGTCACTGTCGGGTGATGATCACAAAGCATCAACCCGCTTCTACTAACTGTTTGATGATGATCACAAAGCATCAACTCACTTATCTAAACTAGCGATAGTGATCACAAGCTCTACCCATTTCTATTACTCATTGGTGACATCACAAAGCATCGACCCATCTCTCTAAGGGCTATTCGAGATGATCACAAAGCATCAATCCGATTCCCATACGGTCGGGTGATGATCACAAAGCATCACCCAACTATACTACTCTTCTAATTCATTCTATTGTAGCATTTTTCAATGCTCTCTACCCTTAGCTCTACTCATAGGGTAATTGCATACACCATTTCTTACACTTTCTTAGGTCACTCTTCCATGTACAACTAGTGCCTATGGATGTTCATCTTCACCAATGCACTTATGAGATGCCAACATGCAATGTTGCAAGAATTAAGGTTCATTACTCACACTCAAACCTCTATTAGGCATTTCATCAACAACTCATGTGCACTATAAAACTCTATCATAGCCATGATTCTAAAACTTTTCCTAACCACCAAAATGGGGAAAAACCCCTTCACAAAGCCATATAACCTGTCAAACAAAACACTTCCAAAAAGGGTTCCATAACATCCCTCAAATCCATCTCAACTACCTTCCAATCCAACAACCCTTTCTCATATTTGCAATAATAAAAATCACAAGGCATAGAATCTCTATTTAATCCTTCATACATGACATATTACATGCACATCACATACATACATCAAGTCTATCAAAACCCTAACAAGAAATTCATAAATCTCAACTTGGTTGGTTTACTTACCTTGTTATGGAGACTTCACCAACTTTTCCTTTCACTTGTTTAGCTTGACTTTTCCTCTAATCTTAACCAAAAGAATGAAAACCCTCAAATACCAAAATGAACTAAAACTCACAAATCACACAACTTAAGGAGAAATCCTTACCTTAGGAAGCCTTAGGTTACTTTTCCACCCCAAATCACTTCAAAACCCCTTGGAAAACCTTGATCAAAAGAGAGAGAAGTTGAGAGGAGTAAGGATGGGAAGTTGCGTTTGAGAAGAAGAAATGAGGGGTTTCTTTGATTCTAATTCTTTTAATGAAATATAAACACACTCATTCCCATTTTGCCCTTCCCTTCTTTGGGAATTCCATCCATATCCTTTATTCATTACTAACACCCCCTATAACAACATTTCTCCATAAAAATCCTTACAAATAACTCCCCACTTTTCTGCTAATTAGGGGTAGAAAGGTCAAATTGCCCTTAGGGAAGAAATATCTAAAACTTCATCAACATTTTTTCGGCCTGTCGCCGCGGCGAAGAAACTTCTGTCGCCGCGGCGAAACTGTCCAGCAGCTCCCCCATGGCTTCAACACCTCTTCGCCGCGGCAAAGATTCTTCTTCGCCCCGGCGAAGACTGAAATACTAAACTTCTTCTATTTTCAACCAATTTCAGGGCAAACATTCAACCCAACACTAAATCAAACAATAATAACAAAAACCAACTCGAATAAGGGCGAAAGAGGAAACAATAACAACGTACCTCAAGTGGGGCGTTACAGCGTGCATGTGTAAGACCAAATGAAAGGTAAAACTTAAATGGAAAATGTCATGCATGTATCAAGTAACAAGTTGTATGGAGAAGTGATGCAAGACCAAGGGAAGAATAATCTTACGTGGAGAAGTGACATGCATGTTTTCAGCAACAAGCCGAATGGGGAAGCAATATGCATGATGTGCATGTGTAATGGACCAAATGAAGAGTGAGCTTTCCCTTTCAAGTGTTGCCGCCCACACTTGTTGAACCGAGTGGTGTATTTGTTTTTTGACTTGAGAGTTCTCCTGTTGCTAGCGTGGATCCAACCATTTGACTGAATATGTAAAGCTGGTACCCGTTTCGTCACCAAGATCATCTAGAGGCAACTCTATTCATGCGCCAAGGCATATCCCTCTCGGTGTTTGTGTGGTTGGTCAATGGGCCTCGCGCTTGATAACCTTGCTGAGAATATCCTCTAGCCATTGCTGGATCTCTAAGATGATTCGTGCTAGTTGATGGGGTTATTGCGTTACTCCAGCAGAAGCCCATCCCCTCTCTATTCGAAGTGAATGGGTAAAAAGGAACCACAAGTACAATGCAAGCTTTTACATAAAAGCAAACAGAGACATAAACCCATTGCCACTGACAGGCAAAGAGTTCACAAGAATTTTATACTATACAATATCTGGCCAAAATATTCAATTGATGCATTGTATTTAACAGAAGCATTAATTTAAGCAAAAAGCATCTTAACAAGGTGAATATGTATCAGACAAAGAAGACAGGAGTTAATAATAGCCCCATTATTAATAGAAACAAAGCCAATAAGTGTCTAAATTAATAGAAACACAAAATTCCAAATTTAAGCACTAGTAAATGTGTAGATGCGCTACAACAATGATGTACATGTAAACAATTCTGATTGCATCTAAACAAGATACTATACACGTACTCCTATATAAGAGAAGTGGTTGTACAAGGATTGGTATTAATATTAATTCGACCATGCACATAACCAATCTGCTTATACACAACTGTAGGAATGTTCTTTGACAAATTTGTTTTAAGAAATATTATTCATGCATGTATGGACTAAGATTAAACATTAAATACAACTCAACAAAGCTCATATCAAGTAAGAGATGCTTAATTGACAAAAAGTTGACAAGTTGCAACCTTAACAAAAGTTGAGAGTGATAATTATAATGCACATGAAAATGTGCAAGAGTTAAAATAAGTCAAATGAAGAAGTAATTTTCATTATACAAATTATGATATGCTGAATAGATATAATATGACATGTGAATAGATAAAACAAACGAAGGAAAGTAAAGAAAAACTTTCTTATTGTGATGAAACTTTCTGATTAATGATGTCAGTCAAAGGGAGTTCCATGCCTGCTCTCATGTTGCAAGTTGTTGTTGGCGGATGATTGTCAGGGTCTCACGGTGGGCACCAAATGTAGATGCAAAAAATCTACGGTTATGGAAATAGAGTTTGATCCCATGAGATTGAGGCCAATGACAATCCGTTGGACCTGCACACATGAAAAGAGAAGCGTGAAGCTTACGGAAAACACCGGGGTGGTGTTTGCTGTAGGCACTCCGCCGCGTAAGTCAGCAAGGCTGGAAGAGACGATTTAATGAGAATTAGGAAAATAAAGATTAGCAGGAGTCTTGCCGGAGGCCAGGGCCACGGTGAAGGTGTAGAATTCTCAGGAGCCAGAATTTAGGAGTAAGGAGAGGTGATTTTGAGTAATCGAGATTGATTATTAGAGATCCCTTAATGAGAGGGCAGACCTCTATTTTTATAGTGAACCCAAGGGGTTGGAATCCTAGTAGGACACTGAGTCCTATTTTGGGAGATAATCCCTATCAGGAAAGAAATATGATTTCTTGTCTTTATCAGATTAAGTTTAATAGTTTGAGTAAGATTCAGAATCTCAACAGAAGAGGAAATATAATATGATTCTGATTTCTTATTTATGGACTATTGTAGGCTAATGGCCGAAACCCAGTTCAACTTAACTTGTAGGATAATCCAACTCAGAGAGTGAGTAGTTCACAAGGTGATTTTAAGCATAGGCCCAATCGGGATTGGGCTAAGGTCTTGGGCCGTGATATGTTTATTTCGTTATTGGGCCTCGTTAAGCCCAATATGATTTTTTGCCTATACAGATACTATAGTATCAGAAATTTGTGTCGTCCCAATTTTTTTAATTAATGAAACTCTAGATTAACTTATCTAGAGAAAAGAAAATTAAATCATCCAAAATAAAAGGAAATTAAAAGAAAAGAAAAAGAAACCCCTCTATTAATAACTAGGAAAATTGGTAAGAAGCTAAACCCTCCTTCACCTTAAATCGACATGTGGTTGTGGATGATGATGATCTAATATGTTGTCTGATACATCAATCACTAATTGGAACATCCATGACATGCATACGAAATTTGGGATATAAACTTGGTAAGCATATCACTACTCATTAATCATATGAATAATGTAATAAAGAAACTATGTATAATAATTCCTTTATAAAATTTGATCTGACGTGTCTAATGTTATCACATTATTCTTTCATTTCTATTTTGGTTAACATTTATAAGATGACTTTTATATTTATTGACAGATTGCACGTAAGAATTTGGATATGAAAATACTTAGAAGATTATCTTTCATGTTCCACGTTAAAATGTAGTAATTTAAAGGCCGAACTACGTCCTCCCAGCCAAACTTTGCCTCAAACACAGTTTAGTACCCAGAAAGTTTGGAAATGACAAACACCCCACATTCCATCAACTTCTATTAGTAAATTCCGTCTCCTAACAAGATATAAAATGGAAAAGACTAAAATGCCCTTTGACTTCATATTTTTTATTAATTTATATCAACCCAACTAATTCAATTACCTAAACAAACACCCACGTCCTTTTAATTAGATTACTTTGAGTGGGCGCTGGTTGGGGCATTTTATCAAACATTTGTGGTAGGTTGTAGTGGTGGCTGGAGTGGTGAAGGGTGAGGTGGAGGTCGCTTGTGGCAAGTGGTGGCTGCGGGTTGTCTTAAGAACAAATCAAACACTCCATATTAACAACAATCAACCTCCAATCCCAACTACAGATCAAAATCCAATCTCCAATCTCAACTCAAAACAACTAACCAAATCAAACCTCAAAACGCTTTTTGAATTGTACGTACAGAACAAAATACAAAAGAAGAAAAGAACAAAGAAAGCTCAACTTTTATCAAAATGTGCTAGTGAAGAAGACGAGGATGAAGTGGAAGTAGAAGACAATATGGGCGGTGATTGATGATGGCAAGTACATTTAGGATCGTGAACAACCCTTTTCCTTGTAACGTCCGAGTTTTGAGCAAAACACACAATACCGCCCGCGAAATTCTTCGGTTTGCGTTTCATCGAAATTATCGTCATCTTCATCTATGTTTTCGTCTTCGAAATCTTCCTCTGCTTCGATTCTTCTTTGATGAGAAGTCTTGTACATCAACCAAACATTGGGAGAATCTCCATTAGAAATTCGTCGATGATGTTATCGTCGTACCATTGGTTTACTTTGTCTCAAAACATCAGGGGTGCAACAACTATTGTTGAACCTATCCCAAATGAAATTCCAATAACTATGAACTGCCAACAAATTCTTTACTTAAAGCTGGTGCTGCACGTTCTGACTTGCTGGAATTTGTTATGCAATTATTTGTCGAAGGAGGGCCATATCCTTCATTACCCTCGAAAGATGTTAATGAAAATGATTAGAGCTGAGTGCCTGGTGGTATCTTTCCCACAAAGTGATTATTTGAGAGATTCAGGAGTGAGGGAATTTAGGCTTGCAAGTTGTAAAGGGATTTCCCCACTCAGGTCGTTTACTGAGAGGTCCAAGGACTCCAGTTGTCCCAAGTTGATTTCAAAAAAATCATATAAATTCATTAATCTCTCTTCTCCATCTACTAATTGGAAGCTTCTACTATTTCATCGTGCCTTCCAATCCAACTCTCTGACTTATAATTACCGTAATAATTTTAAAACTAATTGAGGGACTTGGATGGGCAAGAAGGCGCATATCAAGCAGCTGGGGGCGGTTATTGGCAGGTAGATGGATGGAAAGGGCGGGGAGAGTGGAAGGGTCGCTGACTGGGAGATGTCGGCTGTCGAAAAGGCAGCGAATTCCGGCGGAGATGCCAACGGCGAAGGAGGGGAGATGAAGAAGAAGAAGATGGTTTTTTTTTCAAGATTTTTTGGCTGATTGTAAAGTTACCATGCTGTCCTTTACTAGACATAATTCACTAACATAGACTGACGGAAAGTGGGTGTTTGTCATTTCTAAACTTTTTGGGTATTAAACGTCTTTAAGGCAAAGTCTGGGTGGGAAGATGTCGTTCAACCTAATTTAAACTAATTTCTATCACGGTTAATATATCCATGTCTAATATTATTTCATATATATAATAAAAATTATAGTAACAAATCTAAATACAATTGTTACTTAAATGTCGTTAAGTGTTATAAAACTTGAATAGTTAATTTTCTAAATTTGGCATAATAATTTTTAATATTGGATATCATTTCAGATTTTCATACCTTCTAAGGAAATACATAACTTATATATCTAGATTATAGTAATCTAATTTAAATGGTAATTAATATAAAGAAGTAAAAGTTTCAAGTGCTCACAATGGAAATTTCAACATACAATTGTATGGATATCTCGAGTACATTTTATACAAAGCTTGTAAATCTATCTTACGAAATATACAACTATAAAAATTGACATATACACTTGGTTACAGAATCTACCTAATTAAATGTTCAACAATGCTTCGGCACAAAACAGAGAAACGTTTATGCATAATTTTCGGGTTGGTTATTGCTGCAGAATATTTCCAGATTTCTTGTGATCTTGACTATAATTAAGTTATTATAGCCTCTTACAAAAATTATAAATGCTATCGAATATTTTATTTTTGCCATTGTGTGTGGACCTTCCTCATTAACTTTCTTTCTCACATATAAATATTAGTAATATATCACAAAGCACTTACAACAGAAAATTAAGCTCTTCCAAACATTTCACAAAATATATACATATGGCAAAGTTCTTCATATCTTATTATATTGTTCTCATCCTTCTAATTTTTTCATCAGGTAATCTTCCATTTTAATGCCTTCAAGTATATCTAATTTATCTTAGTTTTGAGAAATCCTTTTTATTTTATGTTTGTAATAATGTTTATACGTATTCTAACTTTGATATACTTGGTGACAAATTCAATAGGAAAATTGTTTTGTAAGGTTCCAGAGAATTTATGCACAGAAGATTTAGGTCCATGTGATGGTAATTGCGATTCAGGGTGCAAATCAAAACATCCGAATGGCGTTGGCACTTGTGACGCTGCAACCAATTCATGCAAATGCGTTTATGAATGCACAGCACCAGAGCCCAAAATATGCACATCGGCCATTGGAAGATGCAGTTCTAAATGTAACGAAGAATGTTGCAATCAAAACTGTGCAGCTAAATATCCAGGACCCTTAAATGGCCATGGCATTTGCCAGAGTGTAATTAGTCCTACTGTTGATAATATGTGTATGTGCTCATTTAATTGTTGAAAGTTTCTTTGCTTTTCATATTGAAATAAAGGTTGCTTGATTTTGAATGTTATTTTGCGTTTTTATTATGTTTTGTTTTGGTAATTTCCTTATTTTAGTCAAATATTAACCCTAGAAATTACTATATACATTAGAACATCTCTATAGTCATAACGGTGAAACTAAACAAATTTTATTACTATGAGAAGATTATAACCTAATAGAGGTATAGTTACAAAAATTATTGTTTTGACTTAGTTATCCTTAATGCAAGTGGTCTAGAGGTAAAGTATGCAATAAATTAATAATTAATTAATAGAGTATGTCAAATCCAAAGTATAGACATCAATAAAGGAGACAGACATAATTTTGTACCAAGAAGCTTTAAACATGTTTAAGAACTTAGAAATATTTTGGCTTCAACAAGAAGGTGTCCATGCTGACGAGTTATTACATACCCTTAAGTTCAAAGATATGGTAACAATTCTAAAGCATAAATCATTGTCTCCAACAACTTTAGATAAATATATATTTTATTTTATCTTAAACTTTTAATGTAACATAACATATATTTTTTGTAATATACAAATAATTATTACTATATGCATGCAAGTTTCTTAAGACAGGACTTATAAAAATTATAACTTATTACGATATATAGTTTATTCTTATTTATAATTAGCCCAAATTAAGACAAAAAAAATTTATAACTATATAAAGGTTATTCCTATATAAAATATTATTATAAAAATATTCTACTGTATATGTCAATATGTGTATACTTGCGTTTATAAGCAGTAACGAAATCAGAAATTCAAGGTGGGCAAAGTTCACAAGTGATATAATTTAAATTTTCAATGTAAAGACAAACATTGAAGTTCTAATAATTTTGTTAAAAGAGAAAATCAGTTTGCCCCCACAAGTTTTGGGAAGTCACCTTTATGAAAAATTATGTAGATTTTAATCAAAATGTCCCCCATAGTTTCCGAATGTCATCAACTGACGACTAAAATTGTGATGCCGTCTGAACTTCCGTTAACTGTTCATGCAAAAATCAAGTAAAAGAGCAAATTAACCATACTTTGTCTTTATGTGAATGGGTAAACCCTAATTAAATTATTTAAACAATGATATACCCAAAAAAAAAAAAAAAAAAAGTTCATTTTTTGTGAGAAAATTCTCTCCCAAAACTTTTTATACATTTTCTTGAAAAAACTCTCTCCAAAATTCTCAAGAAATTATCTCAAAATTTCTCATGTAACAAAACAAAATGTCAAACAAAAATCAAATAACATAAATAAATAAATAAATAAATAAAACATAATAAATTAAAAAAAAAAAAAAAAGATAGTATCCAAATCAACTGAATTTCAAGAAAAAATTTATCAGAACTCTTATATAACGAGATCAATTGATTATGAATCTAAAAAATAAATAAATAAATAAAACATAATAAATTAAAAAAAAAAAAAAAAGATAGTATCCAAATCAACTGAATTTCAAGAAAAAATTTATCAGAACTCTTATATAACGAGATCAATTGATTATGAATCTAAAAACAACAATATAAATCCAACAAAAAAAAAAAAAAATAATATGTCAGAAAATGACTACGGAAAAGGAGGGAAAAAAAAATTCGGAAGCCATATCAATATCTACAAAGGTGGAACTTGATTTTGGAATAAGAACAAATTAGATCAAATTACAATGACCTGTCTTGAGATTTGAGAAAATATGTGGCTGAAAAGTTTGCCAAAAATAAAATCAATATCCTAAGTATATGCTAAATTATGATCAAATGACCAAAGTATTTTTACATTCTCTCAAGTCTTACTACCACCTCCCATTTCATCTTATCAATAACAAATTAACTTATTTTCTGACAATTATATGGGCCAAAAATCATATTGGACTTGACGAGGTCCAATAACAAGATGAACAACAAGAAGTATCAAGCCCTGGAAGCTCAAAATGTCGCCATCCGTGCGGAAAACTGAGCACTCCAAGATAAGGTAACCTAGTTTTATTATTTAGATTGGTCTCTTAACCAGCATCACACATTCTCCTCTCGACGCCCCATTCAACCTAGACAGCTGTTCCAAACCCCAGATAATGGCGTCTTCGCCAATCACCCTCATTCTGTAGGTCTAACCACAACTATGCCAACGGCTGAGCTGAACCAAGCCATCACCATTCCACCCATCAGCCATTCAGCCTCTGAAACACTTGCACAAGCCACCTTACCCCCACTATTAAACACCATCTTCACCCACCAAACACATCCCATGCACCTAGAGATTGACATAGCCTAGCAAAGTTTCCCACATGGCTCGATGATACATGTTAATCCTAGAGTATTTCCCCAATTCCTAAATAACCTCTATACCTTTGTCGCCACACCCCTCAAACAAACACCAAACACTAACAAAGCGGTTAGCTGAGATGGAGGTCATGATCTAGCACATCCAAGCGTACCAACACCCCTAAAAAAGAGCCAACCCCAAAGCTACGCCGAGTCACCATTCATAGACAACATCATCCTCGTAGAAATGTCGCACAAATTCATATTCCCCAACATGAAGTTGTATGATGGAACCACTGACCCAAACGACCATATAGCATCCTACAAACAAAGAATGTTTGCTGTCGCTGTACCCAGAAACTTTCGCGAGGCATGCATGTGTAAGAGTTTCGGCTCCAGTCTCGTAGGACCAGCATTCCAATGGTACACAAACCTCCCCAATCACTATATCCGGCAACATCGTAGTGAGCCACTTCAAGACTATGTGGGACGCTTCAACTGCGAGAAGGTCTTGATTCCTGACTGCAACCAAGAGACTATGGTTGATGCCTTTAGAAAAGGTCTCCTCCCATACGATGAGCTTTACAAGGAACTCACTAAGTTCAACTGTAATACCATGGAGGATGCACTGACTCGTGCTTGATTGAAATAAGATGGGAGGAAGACGAAGTTCACAGAGCCAAGCAAAACGCCTACGATAATCGTTGCTCACATCGCCTTGATAGATGCCACGACACAAGACCAGCCAAGCTGTACCTGATAAGAAGGGTTCTAGTACGTGATAACAGGCGGCACCCAGAGCGCCACTCGACTCGGCCTAACGAGGCACCTCCAACACACCCTAGATACAAGCTCCCCGATTACAACTTGAATCAACTTGAATATAGAGCTGGTGGAAGTGGTAGCCATGATGAAAGAGATGGGAAACATAGTTAGATGATCGGCCAAACTAAAACACGCTGGAGTGAAGCAAGACACCACTAAGTGGTGTGAGTATCATGGGGACCATGGTCATACCACTGCTGACTACATCGCCTTTTACCTCGAGGTAGCCAAACTGCTAAAAGAGGTCACCTTCACGGCTTCCTGTCAGACAAAAGAAAAAACACCCTGACAAATAGGGATCACCAAATCACTCCCACACCGAAGGCCCTACCTGCTGATAGACTGTGCGGTGTTATTTAGAGTTCGTAGACAATGAGGGAGCAAAACTTCTAAATCTCCATCACGATGCACTCGTGGTCACCTTCTAGATCACCAACATCATTGTCAAGAGAATCCTAGTAGACCATGGCTCCTCAACTATCATCATGTTTCTTGAAGTATTCAACGTCATGAGACTGGATGAATCTAGCATCAACCGTTGTCCGACTCTCTTCATAGGATTCAATTTAGAATAGAAGTATATTATCGGAGAGATAGCTCTACCAGTCTATGTCAAAGGGATCAACCACCAAACTACCTTCATGATACTAGACGTTCCCCTCCTTACAACGTAATCCTTGGCCGACCTTGGATTCATGGCATGCAGGCAGTCTCTTCCACCTTCTACCAAACCATTCGATTCCCTACCAAGTGGGGCATAAAAGAGATAAAGGAAGATCAAAAGGCCTTGAGAGACTGTTATCAGAACGCCTTCAAGACAAGGCGAGGCACTATGTAGCAATTACAGACCTATTCGGTTGGAAGAGTTGAGCTGAACGAGGTCTAAATACACCTAGACTACCCAGGCCAGAAGACACAAGTTGGAACCCAACTTTCACTAGACATCCGAGGAAAGCTCATCGATTTCCTCAAGGAGAACTAAGACTGCTTCACTTGGTCCCACTTCGACATAACGGGGATCAGCCCCGAAGCTATAATGCACCAATTGAACGCCGACCCAAAATACCCCCCCGATAAGATAGAAGATAATAAGGTTTGCTCCCGAGAGAAACAAGGTGATCAATAAAGAGGTGGAAAAACTACTAAGCAATGACTTGGTTCGAGAAGTTCATTACCCAGATTGGTTAGCAAATGTAGTGGTAGTCAAGAAGAAGAATGAGAAGTGGAGAGTTTGTATTGATTTCACTGACTTGAACAAGGCTTGCCCCAATGACTCCTTCCCACTCCCCCATATAGATATGCTAGTGGATGCCACTGCCGAGCATGAGCTACTAAGCTTCATGGATGCCTTCTTAAGCTACAACCGGATATTGATTCACTCGGACGACCAAGAGAAGATTGCCTTCATCACCGAATGAGGAATTTACTGTTAATCATTCGGCCTACAGAACGCTAGTGCCACCTACCAACGACTTGTGAATAAAGTGTTCTCCAACCTACTAGGGGACTCCATGGAGGTATACATTGACGATATGTTGGTAAAATCCTTGATCGCCGAGCAACACTTCGATCACCTTTTGCAAGCTTTCAAGGTTTTGCGAAAATATAATAAGAAGCTGAATCTAGCCAAATGCTCATTTGGTGTATCATCCGGCAAATTTCTAGGTTACATGGTAACACAGTGTGACATCGAGGCCAATCTTGACCAAATCAGGGTAGTCCTAGGCATCCCATCTCCGAACTACATCAAAGACGTATAACACCTCACTGGGAGAATAGTCGCACTAAGCCAGTTCATCTCCAAGTCGGTGGAGAAGTGTCATCACTTTTTCACCACCCTCAAAAAATGAAAGAAGTTCGAATGAACTCCAACATGCGAAGAGGCACTGGCTAATCTGAAAAGGTACTTAACATTGCCTCCACTACTTTCCAAACCGAAGACAGGGGAACAATTCTTCACTTATCTAGCAGTGTCCGAATTCGCCATCTCCGCTACTCGAAAGGAAGAAGGAAAGCAGTTGCCAGTCTACTACATAAGTAAATCCCTACTCAACATAGAGACACGGTATAACGAACTTGAAAAACTGGCACTCGCCTTAATCACAGTTGCACAAAAGCTGTAGCTATATTTCCAATGCCACCCGATCATAGTCCTAACTTGCTACCCCTTGAAGAAGATACTCCACAAGCCAGATCTCTCGGCTCAGCTCATTCAATAGGCAGTTGAGCTGAGTGAGTTTGATGTCTCCTTTTAACCCTGCACCGCAATCAAGTCTCAAGTGCTAGTTGACTCCATTGCTGACTTCGCACCTAGCACTTCTATTCAGGCGAAGAGGGAGCTCCTGTGTTTGACAGATCATGCTTCATCCAAGTGGACTCTGTCAGTGGACTGTTCAAGCAACATTAATGGCAATGGATTAGGACTAGTCTTTATCTCTTTAGAAGGAGATATTTTGCAACAGGCCATACGGTACGGCTTCAAGACAACTAACAACGAGGTCGAGTATGAGGCATTGATCACTGACCTCTCCTTCGCCAAAGGAATGCCGATCAAGAAGTTGGAAATCAAGTCCGATTCACAGTTGGTGGTGAATCAGATCCAAGGCTCCTACCAAGCATGGGATGCTAAGATGACCTCATAGCTGAATTCAGCCAAAAGGCTCCAGTCATCCTTCGAGGAGATCACTGACACCCAAGTCCCCAGGACCGAAAACACACATGCAGATACTCTAACGAATCTCGGGTCAACCTTGAAGACCACACTGCCAACAACGATTCCCTTGGTTCATCTCTAAGCATTAGCCATTAGGATCAACTCGGCCGAGGTCGCACCAGTCCACTCAAACGAATCATGGATGACACCCATCCTCCAATACTTAGAAAATGATGAACTCCCAACACACAAGAATAAGGCATGCTGATTGAAAGCCAAGACGGTTCAATTCACCATCCACGAGGGTCACCTACTCAATAGATCATTTTCAGGACCGTATTTAAAGTGCATCACCCCTGAAAAAGCTAAGTACGTGCTCGCAGAACTCCACGAAGGCGAATGTGGCAACCACACCGAGGGACGCAACCTCGCCAACCGAGCATTAACAGTTGGCTACTACTAGCCTACCATGCTTGCCGACTCAACTAAGAGGAAACACCTATTTCCTTGGCCTACGATTCGAAAGTAGTTATCTCAGCCGAAGTAGCGATTCCCTTGACTCGGCTCTAGTGGATGGACAAAGACACCAACGGGCAACAACTTTGTCATAATCTTGACATCGCCAGTGAATTAAGGGATTAAGCTCTTATTCGCAATGCTGTCTACCAGCAAAACATGGCTCGACACTACAACAAAAATGTCTGAGCTAGGGTCTTCAAAGTCAGCGACTGGGTTCTGCGCCAAGTGTTCCACAACACAAAAGTTTTGGGAGCTGACAAACTTGGTCTCACATGAGAAGACCCCTACAAGATCACCAAGGTCGTCGGGAAATGAGCCTATCAACTGCAGACACTAGAAAGTAAGAACATCACTAATAGTTGAAACACCACCCATCTAAAGGCCTATCATTTCTGAGAGTATATGGCTCCACTCCACCACCTGTAAAATCTAGGAATTCTTTACAATAGGGGACAGGGTGGGCTTGTCCATTCCCTCGAGTTTGTTAGATACTTTTTCTTTTAAGTTAAATTTTCTTGACTTAATGAATTGACGTATTATTCAGTATGCTCAAATGTTCAAGTGTTCGCCTCCAATAAAACGCCTCAAGGGCTAAAGGGAACATTCCCTTTCATACATGATCAAGGCCTCAAGGGTCAAATCATTAACGATAGCAACACTTAGAAGAGAAAAAAACATTAACATCAAGAGAAAACAAATAGGGTTGAGCCCTAACATTAAAAAACATAAACGCCTCGAAGGCAGAATTCATCGTTTCGTGTGCTTGGCACTTACAAAAAAGTCTTCAAAAAAAAAAAAAAAAAAAAAAAAAAAAAAAAAAAAAAAAAAAAAAAAAAAAGAAAAGAAAAGAAAGAAAAAAAAAACAACTAGGCTACGCCTTCATGTTGCGTGCCACTCGACTCTACATCACTTCTAATCAATTGATCCTCGGCATAGATAGCTCCTCATTCGGACTCCTTCGACCCTTCTCCGTGGGCCTGACTAATTCGAAAACGGCATGCTTGGTATCATAGCCACCCGCTTGGATCTAATACCCTGTTAGCAAGGAAGGCTTTATACTTGCAATGGCTTCATCTGATTCCCATTCGCCCTGCTTTCTTTCCTTAAACCTTTTATCAGCTCAGAGCAAGTCTTCAAGACTGCCTCTATGGAGACAGTTCCAGCCTCTTGATCAAGGAAGCCTTCTCAACTTCCCATTCTGGGCTTTTTGCAACTGTGGCGTAGATCTGCCTGAACCCTTTTAGAATCCTCTCCTCTCCTAACGAGCCACAATTTGCCCTCCAACTTGGCGTTGGAATCACAACTCCCTAACACGCCTCTCCAAATCCTTTTCCTCCTTTCTTGCTAGGTGACTAACTTTTGGAGATAGACACCCCCTGAAGGAGCTATAACCAAAAAGAAGTAAAGTTAAAGCTTGCAACAAGAGATACGGGAATCGAACAAAAGATCGAATACTGGAAAAGGCAAGTCGTAGTCCATTTGGCTATTTGCGCTACGCCGATCCTCTGAGTTGATGTGTCCTAAGAAAGCGGGAAGGACTCCAGCACAACTCTGACAATGAGGTGTTGGGTAGATCGGGCATTGGAGGGGAAGACAATCTTCACACTATCGTCATTCGGCACACCATCGTTGGAGTCGAAGCCATTTTTAAGTTGGTGGAGACATCCGGCTCGGGTAGCACAACGACAGTGAAGAGGTTCCACCTTGCTCTATCCTCTCTTTCTTTCTGGCTGATTCGGCCCGACGCCTCTATTTGATTCCTTCGCACTTAACACCTTAAACTTGCTCATCATCCTCTTTCTGTAAGGTACAACTCTTCGCATGTTAGTGGGTGACGAAGAGACCTACCAAAGATGATAAGTTTGTTGTATCGAACCAACAAGATGTACAACAATAGGTTAACGAGTAGAAGCAAGGTACCTTGTTGAACTTCAGGGACGTATCCCCACAAGTGACTCCTCCTCAAGTTTGCTTCGTCGAGTACTTGACGGTAATTCTCTCTTCCCTAAGAGTGCAAGAGGCTCAACTTTTCTCCTCAGCACAGAGTCTCGACAACGCTTTGCTGTAGTACAACTCTGCAAAAAATGAAACAATGAGATTCAGCACACCAACACTAAACGAAAACAAAGTTTACTTATCGTTGTCTGCCTAGAGGAACGAATACCCTCAGCTTCACCTTCCAAAGACCAACACCCTTCACAAAGAAGTAGTTGTCCTTCCACTTTTATCATTGTCTTCAACCTAGTCACAATATGTTTTCGATCATGCCGTAGCATAAAAGGTATCTATCTCTCTCCTTGTCAGGCTTATTAAGATCATATGAAAAAATAGGTCCATGGCTCTGATTTATGATAGACATTCGATGAACAAAGCAATCATCAGACGTTCGGCATCAACTGGCTGGAGCAATCTCATAATGACTTAGACACTCACGCACCAACCTTGGGATGGGAAAACGCATCCCTTCAACCAAAGTCTATTTGTAAATGCTGATCCAACCTGGCACAGACCAATCCACCCTCTTGTGCCTAGTCGGCACTCTCATCTCAATCGAATCAGGTATCTTGTACAGATAATAAGCTTTATCATCTCCATCGGCAGAGCCTGGACAGCGGATTGTTATCAAGCATCCCAACTTTGGGACGGCTCTGCTCGTCCATATGACACAAACTTGTCGAGGGAACTTTGCTCTCATCGTTCGATCCTATCAACGATACCCTTCAATCAAACTTGCTGTCAGAGGCTTCACTGTTGGAGCCATCATCGCTCGATCTGCATCATGACACTCGACATAGTCCCACATGGAAAGCGACACTTACCCTCAGTTGGAGCGCATCGCCACCTTTAGGGAGCACCACCATGGTGGGCGCATCTTTACACTCATTTCCCCCAGACATCACCGCTCGGCTCTAATCTGGCAAACTTCAAATTATACACCACTCAGCACTATTGCTTATCAAAGGAGTCTTAACTCACTCTTCGCTTGGTTGGCTCAACCAAATCCAATTCAACCTTCCTCAAAAGTCCTTCACCTTCGTCCCTTTCTTCACAACAAAACTGGAAACCACTCACGTCCTGAAACCCGCCGAAAAACTCCACAAAGCCGTTGTTTTCCCAAAAACTCAAAACCCAAACTTGAAACAAACCCAAATTCCTCAAACGAGTCTCTAAACACTTGGTTTATTCACTCTCTACAGAAAACAACAGAAAAAAAGAAAAAGAAAAAGGACAAAAAAAAAAAAAAAAAAAAAAAAGCAAAGATTTACCGTGACAAATGGCTGAAAACAAGTTTCTCTAGAGCAAAATTCCACCTGCATTTTCTCTCTCGAAACAGACCCAAATGGTAAAATGGGTTCAAAAATGAAGAGGCATCGCATTTAATAGGTTTCAGTCTACAAGGGGATAGGTGGCAAAATCTCATTGGCAACCAAAAGGCGAAAACTTTTTCGCTTCTCGCCTTTCCCGTCTCGCATGTGTGATTCACACAAAGCAAGACACGTAGGCATCCTCACCGTATTGTTCAAGGATCCTTCCATCATACTAGCTTGGCACGGGTTGGATGTACCCTACAAGGTGCCTAATTAGGAAGCCAAGACCCACACCTTTATGTTTTCACCACTTCAAGAACCCAACGACGCCTCCAGTCGGCTCAGGTTCGACCGATAGTTTCTCCATTTGACTACCCAATGACTCCCAAGATGGAACAGTATGGGCTTTCAATCACCTTCGCCCAGATCATCATAGGGGAACGATTGTCGAGCCGAATCGTCATTCCTTGGCTCTTCATTTTCACGACCCATGGTCTCTCCACAGTCGAAGCAGTGCCGGATGGTCTCGTTTGTGGGATTCAACCAAGCTAAGTTGCATCCTTCTTTGCTTAGATGATGTAATTCTCTAGCAAAACACCACCGAACCAGGTGAGCATCAACGTGATTCTTTGGAATCACCTCAGACAAGATCCTCACAATCTTCTTTTCGTTCAGTTTGGTCATTGAGATAGAGCCAAGCTGATCATGTCCCATGGGCACCCACAACAGTCAAGTCCTCCTCCTAGGAGTAATGACTTATCCATATCCCGAATATGAGTAAATGAATCTACTCTCTAAGCTAAATACCCTTTGACTTAGAGAGTGGGGGAAAAACTGTATAGGCTAAAAATCGTATTAGACCTAACAATGTCTAATAATAATATGAACATGTCATAGCTCAAGGCTTTGGCCCAACTTCGGTTGAGCCCATGCTTAAAATACCCTGTGAACTATCCGCTCTATGAGTTGGGCCACCCCATGAGTTAAGCTGAACTGGGTTCAGCCCATTTACCCACAGTAGTCCACAATAGGGACCAGAGTCCCAATCAATTTCCTCTGCTAACAAGATCCTAGATCTTACCCAAAGAGGAAAGTCTGAACCGATAAAGGTAGGAAATCTAATCTCCTTCCAAAAAGAGAACTCCTCTGCTAAGTAGGACTCAGAGTTTTACTAGGATTCCAACACCCTTAGGTTGACTATGTAAGTAGCTAAGGTAAACCCTCTCATTAGGCATTCAGAAATCACACTTAAGCTCTAGCGTTTTCACCCCCAAGCTCTTAGCAAATTCCGACAACATCCTGGCATTACTAGGGTCCTCCCGACCGCAAAGGCACCCTTTGCAGGTCTACCAAGATTGTTAGTGGCTCGCATCACAAGATTTTGTCTTAATAATTGTAATCGTAGATTTTACCGTCTACAACAATTAACTTAAAAGAGAGGAGCTTTTACTTTTTCGGAGTAGAATTTATAGAAGAAGAGTGTATGGAAATATAATTTTTATGAAAAAATTATTAGCTGTTTAGTTAGGAAAAGGTGAAAAAAACTTTATAGTTTTAATTTACCAAAAATAGCTACAAGAATAATTTAAGTAAAATATATAAAATAGAATAAGATTTTTTTTTCATTATTGAATTTGAATATTTTAAATAAGCTCAAAAAGAGCTTATGGGAAAAATTCAAATTTTGTGTTTCTTCTATAAGCTGTAAAATAGCTTATTTTAGATCCTAAATGTTACCAAACAACTTAATAAAAACTTCAAAAGTGCTTATGACTTTAAGTAAGTATTTTTAACCCGTAGATAAACCCAACCAAACAAGCTTTTAAATCTTAATACTATCCCAATTTAATAAATTATTAAAAACCAATTAACATTACTAAATAGTCTATTGAAAATATAAAAGGAAACCCTTAAAATATCATAAACCCCTATAAATAGTGAAAAAAATAAAAATAAAAATCTTATTCTATTTTATAGAAAAAGTAATAGGAATGAATTTATAGAAAATAAAGTAAGTTTTAAATTTGAAATTGAAGAAAATAGAATTTAAATAAAATAATTAAGTCAAATTAAACTTAGTGGTGTATTTTTTATATTAAACAAGATTTAAAGTATGGAATATAAAAGAAAAATATTTAAGAATGTAGGACCTAATAATTACGCACAGAGTCCTAAGAGTTGTCAATATTTATTACCATCAACAATATTTTTATATTTTACTTTTCTCAAAAACGCATAACTTCTTTATATGGTAAGTTGGTTAATAAATAGTACTGGACAGAGATGACAAAGTTTAAATGCCCCCAGAATTTACCTCTCTTGACTATCATTTATCCTTAAAAGTTAAAATTATTATTTATCCCCTTGAGATTATCATTGAAGCCCTTAATCAAGTATTAAAAACCGCCTTGATAGCCAATAGGGGGATATGCAATACTTTTCAGAAACCATGAATCGTTTAAAAACTTCATCTTTCAAGGGATGAGTTAAAAAACCCTTCTTAAATTCCTATAAATACATGTATGATGTATCATACTGTCACAATCACTTATTGCACAAAAGCAGTAAAGCACTTTCAAAACTTCTTCAAGATATGGCGAAAAATTTCATTTTTTTATATATTTTCCTCACCATTTTCGTATTCTCATCAGGTACTTTCTCTTCCATTTCAAAGACTTCAAAAGGATAGATATCTCTTTCTTTTACATTACTTCCGTTCTACCTACAAATTGTATGCAACTCTTTAGCTTCTATCCATGATACATATAAAATAACACTACACTAGACAATTACATAACCGTATAAATTCTTTTGGGTTTATTTCATTTTTCTGTGGTAACATCATTTGATATTAACTCATCCGCTTCATTCAGTAAGTATTAAATATCTCATAATTGGGGGTTTTTTGATAATTTTTTTATTATTAATTTTTAATATTTTCTGAACAAAGTGGATGAGTAACTAAGAAGTGACCTCACTAGAGGAAAAGTGGACGAAGCCAAGATTTTTTTATATAAACTAAAATGGTCGGAAGATGAGATTTCTAATTTGTTACACAATTAATTTTGTTTTTTGTTTTTTTTTTATAATTTATTAATTATAGTTTTTCTTGTTATTGGATATATTATTTTGTTTTTTTGGTTTATATTCTTTCACCAATAACATTAAAGCTTTATTATTGAGTTTCAAGAGTTTCATATTGAACAACTATGAGATTCAATCTTTATAAAGAGGATAAGTCACTTAACTTGATCGACCGGTCCTCGTAAATTACTTTGTTTAGCTATTCATTTGAGATAGAATTCGATTGTTTATTAATGAAGTATATATACTAACTTGATCTATTGATGACAAATTCAATGGGCAAATTATTTTCTGCAATACAAGGGGAAATATGCACAGAAGATTTGGGTTCATGTGATGATACTTGCAATTCAAAGTGTGCATCAAAACATCCAAATGGTAAAGGCTTTTGTGATTCTTCCTCCCATTTATGCAAGTGCTATTATGAATACTGCACTGCACCACCATCATCATTCCCACCACCGCCACCGCCACCGCCACCAACACCACCAAACCAAAAAACATGCACTGCTGGCATTGGTAGATGCAGTGCAGCCTGTAATGATGCATGTTGTAATGAAAATTGTGCTGCTAAATATCCTGGACCTTATGGAGGCCATGGAATATGCTTCAATGCTCTTGGACCTAGCATATACAACATGTGCCTTTGCATATTTGATTGTTCAAATCTTCGGAAGATTTAATGGGGTCATTTCAGATTGAAATAAAGAGCTTCATTCAATAATATTTTAATTTCCGTTTTTTTACTTTCTTTTTGTTTTCTTAAATTTTCAATGATAAAGAGCTTCATCAAAACTTTTAAGGCTCATGAATGACTGAAATCACCTGAAGACGAAAAGAACAATTTGTTGGTCAGCTGGTATACCTGACCAAGTAAAAAATCACGAGGACCAGACTTCTGTCGGAGGAGATCCAAGAAAGTCCCAACTAAAACCATCAATAGAACTCCGAGATGACAGCAACTGAGGCCATTCAGTTCAGTTCATCATTGTGACTTGAACACAGTTTAAATGTAGTTTTGAAATATCACTGTAAAGTACCACTCATACGAGGAGATGATAAAGAGATCAATTGTGCCATTATCAAGGAAAGGAATCAGAAGATTGTAAAATTTCTTTGAAGACTCAATTTTTCAAAGGACATCAATTTCACCCAATATCAGTTCAAGTAGGATGCTAACCAATTCTTTTAGAAATCCTTTCAGAAAAGTCAGAGACAAGAGCATACTTGTTGTTCTCATAACATGCAGTCATGAAGGCTGCCAGAGTCACACGATCAACATTATGGTCCTTATCTAGTAATTTATGAAAGAAAAATGCTGCTATGCCTACTTTACTTTCACTACAAAGTTTCCTGACCAAGGTATTAACTGTTCGAATCCAGAGCTTTTTGTCTAGGTTTTCCAAAACAACCATTGCCATGGCAGAATCATCTTTCTTGCAGTACTCATAAGCCAATGTCACCCGAGTAACTTCACAGGGGGAAATCCCCTTGTCAATCATAGTTTCATACAACTCACAAGCCTCAGCCAACTTGGATTCTTTACAAAGCCCACTTATAAGAGCCCCATAAGTAAAACTATCTCGTACGCAACCATGTTCACCCATCCTGTGGAAAAGCTTTACCGCCATACTGACATTTCCATCCCTACAATACCCACAAATCATGGAAGTATATGTTTCCTTTGTTGGAAACAACCTAATCCTGATGGCTTCCTCAAAAAGTTTCTCACTTTCTTTCATTTTCTTTTGCCTACAAAATGCAGCAATCAATGTAGTATATGCATGTATATCAGGCTGCAGAGCCACTTTAACCATCTTACAGAAAAACACCAGGGCTTGTTCAATCTCACCTCGCTTGCAGTGCTCAGATAATAGAATAGTGTACGTAATTTTATCAGCCTGCAATCCCTGTTCAAACCCCTTTATAAGAAACTCATAAGCTTCTGAAACCCTTCCCCTTTTACAAAGGCCGTCAATAATTGCATTATAAGTATAGATATTAGGAGTAAAGCCTTCTTTGCCCATCAAATCCATCAATTCATATGCTCTTTCAAAACTCCCTGCTTTGCAATGGCCATCAATAAGACTAGTATATGTGTTGGTGTTAGGAACCAGTCCTTGTTCCTTCATTCTGCCCAACAACATCTCTGCACGATTCATCTTCTCCTCTTTGCAGTATCCACTGATCATAGCAGTATACGTATGCACATTCGGCTTGTAATTATCACTTCGAACAAGCTTAAGAA
Source organism: Pistacia vera (assembly GCF_008641045.1). Classification (NCBI taxonomy): domain Eukaryota; kingdom Viridiplantae; phylum Streptophyta; class Magnoliopsida; order Sapindales; family Anacardiaceae; genus Pistacia; species Pistacia vera. The sequence continues at coordinate 57,533 of NW_022196825.1, forward strand.
ACAGCCTGAATGCCTTTTCGATCCACCCCTTCTTACATAGCCCATCAATCAGTATAGTATGAGTATACACATTCGGTTTCAAGCCTTTTCTAACCATTTCCTCCAACATTTCAAACGCTTGCTTAATGCTACCCTTCTTACACAACCCATTAATCAAAGCCGTGAAATTGATCAAATTTGGTTTCAAACCCGCCTCAATCATCTTATCAAAATACCAAAACGCTCTACTCACAAAACCCTTCTCACAGAAGGCACTGATAATCAATGTTAATGTAGCATTATCAACAAGAAGTGCTCTCTCAATCATTGCACTCAACCACCTATCCGCCTCTCTAACTCTATCCATTCTACAATATGCAATAACCATCAATTTATAACTGCAAGAATCAGGACAAACCCCTCTTTCACACATTTCTTCAAACACTTTCTCCGCGAACTCAACCAAACCCATTTCACAAGCAATCCCCATAACAAAATTAAAAGTGCCGGTAACCAACGGCAACCCATGATTTGAAACCTCAATAACCATGCTAAACGCCTCCTTCAGTCTCCCAATTTCAGCGAAACTCCTCACCATACACTGCATCACCTCATGGGCTCTCTCAAATTTCCCATTATCAATCAACGTCGTGGCGCAAACTATATAAAGCCTCATAAAATGACGAAACTTAGCAAACCCGATCGCCCAGTAAAAGAAACTGAGTGCCACCATCGAACCCGCTTCTTTAGCGAGTGAAGCAACCACAGTAATGGCCTGTTCGTGGGTCAAAGAATCGGTGTCTATGTAAAGATTGAGCTTGGGAGGGGATGATAAGAAATGGGTTTGTTTGTAATAGGATTCCAGGACCATTGAGCAGATTGTTTTGACAAAAGATTGCGGCAGTGCCGGGCCCATTGATGAAGATGATGGAGAAAGAGTAGAGGGAAAGTTATCATGGCGAGTCTGGTAACAGAATGGCCTGAGAATGAAGAGAGTGAGAACTGGTGAAGGTGATAGTTTTCGTTGAAGGCAATGAAATCTCTTAACGAAAAGAGACATCATATCAGAAGTTCAACTCTGTCCTTCTGTTTCTTGCCAAAAATGTCGAATTTGTGTTGCAACCATAAGAATTTGAATGGATTGTCAGTGCCCGGGGCTTGCTGTTTCAGTGCCATAGACTTTGGGTGTGAGATCTGAATTCTTCTTTTATAGTCTTAAAACTTGAAATTGGCTAAACCTCGACAAAAGGACCCCAAAAAAAGCATTGAGAAACAGTAGACAAGAGCTGGCAAAGTTGGTAGTAATTCTGGTCCTTTATATTTCACTCACATTCTTCTATTGCTTGAAAATCCCATCTATAACCTGAATGAAATAAATAAATAAATAAATAAAAGAAATTTCATTTTCTTTTAAACCTTCCTTTCTTTTCTCCTGATTGCAGATTCAGCTGTGGACAAGAACTAGCAAAGTTGGTGGTAAATTCTGGTCTCTTGAAGCAATCATAGGCTAAAATTTCAAAGCTTTACAATGAATTCAATCAAATGAGACAATAAAATGCAAAGTTTATCAAGAATCAAACATTATCATCATAGTTTTTGTCACATCATCCACTTGGACAAAGCAGATTCTTTAAGAAGAAGAGATGGTTTCATCAGCATCTTTTCCTGAACGCAGCTCATTTTTCCCCTTAGTTGGGTAAATAACTCCTTTTTATTTTCATACTCAACAGGAAATTTGTTAGAATAGGTTTGTAATTTTTTTTAAAATATTTACTTTTATTAATATTTTAATAATTCGGGGATTTTGGGTCGGATCAAGCTGAAGTCATCAATCTTCATCCTTGGCCATCCCTACACCCTGCTTCATCCTCGACCCAAACAGGGTAGGAGCCCCTTGGAGAATTTTACCATCACAAATCCTCAAGTTTGGTCCCAACTTGCTCGAAGTTGACTTAAGTGGAATGTCTGACCTTTAAGAGGGCGAGATAGGGCACTGGCTAATAGGGTTTTCTTGCCAAGAATTTGTGGATAATTACATTTAGGGTACGTTTGGTTTGGGGAATGTTTTATTACTGAAAATATAGGATTATCAACGAAATAGACTACCTTGAAGATTACAGGGGAATGTTATATCAATATGTTGGTTAGATTAGTGGGTATAAATAATTAAGATGTTTGGTTGGGAATAATAAAATATTATCGACAGAGGTTTTTACTGAATTGCCCTTCCTTTTTATTATCATTATAATTTAAATAATAATATTATTATTATTATTATTATTTAAATCAATTCTTTTAACCCCTTATATTTGAGAATTTAGCTAAAACACCACCAACAACAGAGTTAAAATTTTAAGAAAATACCCCCAAGCACCCAAGACCACCGACCACCATAGCCGGCCATCGACGTCAATCACCAAAACGACACAAGACCGGTGAGATCAGGTTGGCCGTGCGCTATTTTGGCTATTTTCAGCCAGATTGAAGGTCGAGAACAGTTGGATCATTGTGGATCTGGCTAAAAACGGCTAGATACGCGGCGATCTAGCTGTTTCTAGCCAGATCCAAGTTGATCTGGCTGTTTCTGACTAGATTGAAGGCTGAAAATAGCCAGATTATCGTGGATTTGGTCGGAAACGGACACAAATGGTTGATGGTAGCTCATGGGGCAACCAAGAAACAACTGATAATCTCGACGAAGAAGCAACTCGCGGGTTTGTCGGGGCGATTGGGTTAGGTTTCTCGCGGCCGGCCCTCAAGCGAACTGGGAGAGAGCTTGGGGGGCCCCAAGTGCTAAGAAGCCAGCAACTGTTTCCAACACAGTTGCCCAAAAAGATACTCCCAAACTCCACAAAGGCTTGATGAAGAAACACATCGAGCCGATGGAAGGCTCGGGGAAGAAGAAGGTGACTGAACAATTGGAGGGCTTAGGAAAGAAGAAATTGACCGAATAGCTATGAGGGTTAGGGTAGAAAAAGTCGACCAAGTGGTTGGAAGACTCGGGATAGAAAACTACCGAAGCGACTTAAGCATGAGCAAGCTGAGGTCTTCAAGGTCAAAGAGAGAAGGTTTCTCGACAACTCTCTCAGATTGAAGTTTCCCAACAACAAGTAGAGAAGGACTTGGCACAATAGGGAGGTGCCAACAATAAGCTGGCTTTCGAGCTTGCCGTGGCTTAGAAGGCTATGTCGGACTTGGAGGCCAAATTCTCAAACATGTCAGGTCAGCTCTTCTTTGAAACGAAGAACTGCAAAGAGGCCGAGGTAGAAACTGTTAACTTCAAAAGAGAGGTTAAGGAGCTGAAGGTAGAGGTCAGAGACCACACCTGGGAGACGTCGGTCTACTTAGTCCAGCGCCTATGGGAGGCCCACCACTCGCTAGACTTTTTCTTTCTTCCCACCATCTATCAGAAAGAGATAAAGAGGACGAAGGCTAAAACACTAGGCTTGGAGTTTGTTTACTTAGACAACTCCAAGTCCGATAAGAGCGAGGGCGAGGAAGGAGGCGATGAAGAAGAAGAGGCCGATCAAACAAGAGGTCGAGGACTAGACCCTGCCAGCTTCACCTTCGGTTGATGCCTACGACCTTCCCTCAGGCGAACCGTCAAAAGACACACGTTAAGCTCTCATTTCCGAAGACGCTCCTTAAGCTCCTTGCTTCTGAAGATGCTTCTTAAGCTTCTGCAACATAAATTTACTTGATTTTTGTTTTTTTGTTTTTTTTTTGTTGTTGTTGTTGTAACAAAACATCGATCAATTAATGAGATTGAATTTTTCCCATTTTGGTTGAGCAATAATTTTATTTCTCCGAAGTCATTTTAATTGTTCTAACTGAACTTAGTATAATAATTCGAATTTGCTCCAAGTTATGCATAGCTCGTTTCTTTAGGAACTTTTCAAACAAACAAGAAAATCTTTCTTTAGACAATGCCGAGTTAAGGTTGGTCGCTCATCTCGCATTTTGATCGCCAAATTTTGATCGATTTTCTTTTGATGTGTTTTATTCAAGTGTTTTCGAGTTTTAATTTCATCGAGTTGGAGAATGTTTCTCTTGATGAGTTCGAATTTTGGCGTGGCTTATAGAGCTAAGCTGCCTTTTTTCTAGCTATAGACTTCGAGTTTTTTAGATGTCGCTGCTTAGGTCGCAATTTTGAAACAGATAAATAATAATAAATAAAAGGAAGTTTTGAATAATACATCTTTATTGATAATAAAATTGGCCATAAGACACCTTACACTACATAAAGAAATAAAAAATGAACCCAAGCTATTTACTGATAGTATCTTCGCAAATGCTCAACGTTACATGTTCACAGTACAACTTCACCATCAAGGTGTTCCAAGTGAAAAGTTCTTAGTGCGAGCTTTCTTGAGATCCTAAAAGGACCTTCCTATTTAGGCCCAAAAGCCCCCGAGTTCATGTTTTGTGCACTAGAGATGATCTTTCTTAGAACTAGGTCGCCTACCCCGAAGTCTAGATTCTTGACTTTTGAGTTGAAATATCTCTTCACTTGTTGTTGGTATGAGGCAACTCTTAGTTGAGACTTGGCTCGATGTTCCTCGATCAAGTCAAACGAAGAAGATCCTCGTTAGACTCTTCATTAAAGACTTCTTGCCAAAACGAACTAACCCTAACTTCAACCGGGGCCATTGCCTCACATTCATAAGAAAGCGAGAACGGGGTCTCTCCTGTCGAGCTTCTAGCTGTCATTCTGTATAAACATAAAGCCTCAGGGAACTTGTCTACCCATCTTCCTTTAAGAGAGTCAAGCTTTTTCTTAAGGGTGTGCTTGATCACCTTATTAACAACATCTACTTGACTGTTAGCTTGAGGCTGGTAGATGGTGGATAAGCTTTTCCTTATATAGAGCCTTTCACAAAACGAATGGAAATCTTCACAATCGAACTATTTTCCATTGTCGGCGATGATAGTATGGGGGATTTTGAACGTACAAATGATTTTTTTGTAGACGAAATCATTTAACTTATTTGAAGTGATGGTCGCTAAAGGCTTGGCTTCTGCCCACTTGGTGAAGTAGTCAACTGCGACTACCGCAAACTTGACACTCCTTTCCCCTGAGGTAAAGGACCTATTAGATCAATTCTCGAAATTGTAAATGGTCATGGGCTTGTTAGAGTAGACTTTTAGGGTGGAGCTTGTGGAATATCTACGAACCTCTGACATTTGTCACATTTTCGTACGAAGTCGATCGTATTGTCAAAGACTATCGACCAATAGTATCCTTGGTGGAGTACCTTGTATGCCAAATATTGGCCTCCGGTATGATTTCCACAGATACTCTCGTGGATTTCCCTCAAAACCTGAATTTGGCATTCTCTCAAAATATTCTATTGCTTCTCTAGGCTTCGCATTCTGTGTGTAACCAGTGATCATCGCAATCTAGGCCACCAAATCCTTTAAAAGCAACCCATCAAACAATGCACTAGCATATTTCATATCCCCACTCTTGGTATATGCAACAATCAACTCAGTCCAAGAAATCACGTCTTTCTCAAGCATTTCATCAAACACCTTATGCCCACAATCTAAAAACTTGCATTTTACATACATGTCAATCAAGGTATTACCAACATATAGATTAGACACAAAACCACCAACCAAAGTCGTCTGAGCATGCAACTACTTACCCAAATTCAAATCAAGAATCTCACTAAAACCCTTAAAAAGTACAGAAAACATAAAAGAAACTGGGTCAATACCTTCTCTCCTGATAGAACCATACAACAAAATTGACTCCTTCAAGCATCCTTGTAAAGAATGCCCACGAATGAGAGCAGTCCAAAGAAAGGGGTTTCTATATTACACTTGCTCAAAACTGAGAGGAGGATAGAAATCCATCGAAATGAACAAAATTGACTTGATTCAAATTGGGGGAGAATTTGTTAGTGTATGCCCTAGAAACCATTCGTGTTGCTAGTTTTGGAGCATTTTGTCTTGTATCAATATATCATAAATAATAGAAGAAAGAGTTCTTCAATTCATATATATAAATTGCTTCCTTTATTCAGTCATGCATTTAAAATAAAGTATGTATATGAATTGTCCAGATGATTCATTTAATCAGTAAATGAATTTATCAAAAGGTTCCCTACGGAAGCAATATAATTTGGGCAACTATATTGCATAGTAGACATACTAGATGCTTCCGAAAGATATCATGAGTTGATATAAGTACGGATGATGATGATAGTCATGTCATTAGGGCATTACTATGGATTAGCGGTTGGTGAATTGTTTTTCAAACGTGACTGAATAACGACAAATCACTTGGAAAAGCATGTAGTCAATGATTTATCGTTTGGTTATATCAGTGCACGATGTAGCCCTTTGACCTGAGACATTGTGGTCGGATTCGATACGGATACGTATGGTTCATCTGGTGTATAAGTATGAGACTAGTCATGTTTCGTATGATAAAGCCTATTTGGTCATGCGTTGTTCATATGCGAAAACAAACGATAGTCAAAAGGGGATCCATTGACTCGGAAATATAGGATCAGGAGTACCGCTTACTCAATCCGGATTTGAGTTCCTAGACGAATGTCGATAAATGTCAGAAATCATAATCTCTGGCCAGAGTCTGTTATTAGTCATACGAAAGCAAGTTCATGATGACAAGTTCTGGACATAGTGATCGACGATTCGGTAGAAAATCGAGTTTAGAATTTTGACGTTCCATGAATCCGTACTCAATTAGGATATATCAATGGAGGGACTTCACCTGCATGGTACATATGATCTGAAATGGGTTCGATGAAGTATTTCTTCATCGTGGTTTAGGGACTATGGCACATTGCTAGATGTTTACCATAGTCGTTAGGCCTCTGGACAGGTTTTTGGATTCATCCAGAATCGGCTCACAGCTAATCCATGGTGGACCTACATGGTCACACCAATAGTCTTAAGAAGTTAAAGAAGGATAAGAGAGAGAAATGATTATCCGAAGAGGGCTAGCACATTCCGAGGGTAATGACAGGATTTCTATGGTAATAGTTACATAGAAAATTATTTGTGACATTTTAAGGGTTAAAATGGTCAAGCAATAATAAATTGTATTAAATTATTATATCTTAAAGCGTTAAGATAAATGAGATGAACTAAAATAACCTTTTAATAGTTAAAGGGTAAAAGGGTAAATTTATGGGTTGTTAATGTAAACTAGTTTGGTTTACATGGGCCCTTGAATAATATTGATTATTCAAAGGGCAAATTAATAAATGTTTGGGCTCCTTTTAGAATAAGATTTTATTTGGGGATGCAAGTGAAAAACAACCAATTACAAAATGATCCATGTATATATAAATGCAAATGGTTGCATTTTAGGTTAAGGATTCATTTTGTTCCCTCAAAAGAAAAACAATCTCTCTCTCTTAGGGTTTGCCCACTCTCTCAAGGTGGTGTTAAAGTGTGGAGGATTCATCCTTTTAAATCTTGGCTTCATCAAACTTAAGCAAAGGAGAAGGTATACTATTTTCAAGCTTTATTTGAAAATTTTTTAATCCTATTAATCCAACTCTTTATATGCTTTCAATCAACATTTTCTGCCACCTCTTCATGGTTTTCTTTTAGAATTAAAATAGATTAGGGTTTGTTTGGTTTTTGGTTTGGAGAAAAAGAAAAGTGTCATTGGAGTTGGAGTGACTATGAACGTGCAGGAAAAGTTGCTCTTATAATGAAGTGAAGTTTAGGTTATCAAATTCAACGGTTATTTTACATATGACTTTTTAAGTGGAGGATATTCAACTCTTTGGCCAAGAGGATTCCCGCGAGCATAGCCTCATATTCTACCTCATTATTTGAGGCGGCAAACCCAAATTTGACTATAGCTCAAATTGGATCCCCTTCAAGACCTTCGAGCAGGAGCTCGACTCCTACCCTCTTTTTATTCGAGGACCCATCTACAAACAAGGTCTACTGTAATAGGTTATCGAGCTTGCGCTCCACTAAACTACTCTCTTCTGAAGTGCTTCCTTTAAGCGGGCTTACCTCCCCCTTGGGTTGGTATGGGAACTCAGAGATGAAGTCAGCCACAGCTTGTCCCTTGATTGCTCTTCTCGTGAGGTATTTGATGTCATGCTGACTAAGCTCCATAGTCTACTAAATTAATATACCCGATTCCTTGGGCTTTTGCATTACCTTTTCTAGCGGAAAATTTGTGAGGACATATATGGAGTGTGCTTAGAAATAGGGCTGCAATTTCTGAGCAGCTATGATGAGTGCATAAGTGAGCTTCTCCATCTCTGGTTACCTTATTTCAGCATCGAGCAATCGCTTGCTTATATAATATACTGGCCACTACACTCCCCTTTCCTCGTGTACTAAAGTCGCATTGATCTCGGACTTAGATACTGATAGGTATAATAGTAGAGGCTTGCCTATGACAGGCTTTGATAATAAAGGAGTCCATTCGAAACCCTTGTTACCCTTCAAGGTTTCAAAGAAAGGTAGGCATTTGTCAGTTGCTCGAGAAACAAACATGTTTAGTGCTGCCACTCTCCCTGTCAAACTCTGAACTTGCCTTATTTTAGTCGACCGTTGCATGTTCAAAATAGCTTGAATTTTAGTTGAGTTGCCCTCAACACCTCAATGATTGATCGAAAAACCAAGGAACTTCCCCAAGCTGACTCTGAAAGCACACATAAAAGGATTTAGTCGCATCTGATACTTCCTGAGGATACTAAACATTTCCCCTAGATGCTTGATATGGCTTTTGACAACCTTCGATTTGACGAGCATGTTGTTAGTGTACACCTTGTAATACCTTCTTTCTAGCTAGTATACTCGTAAAATAATTAATAAAACTCATTAAAAATATATAAGAAAATACACATATAAACGAGTAATAAAGTATGGGCCCATATTTAATTTTTTTTTTTTTTATATACAAATATTTACAAAATATACTCAAAAATAGCAACTTGACAGTGTAGCCTAACCCTTCCACTGCATGATGTTCCGAGCTACCGCAACTCACCTATTACCTGCAAAACATTAAAAACAACGGAGTGAGCACTAATGGCTCAGTAAGTAAACCCACTATGCTACCCTTCTCTCTCCGTTGCTTAAATTCCGAATTTTCTTTCCTTACATCACATTTCCCGATTATTCTCTATTATTTCTCTGTTCTTTCTCTGTTTTGCCCTCTGTTTTTCTCTTAATTTTCTAATTTCTCTCTACTCATGATAAGGAGCATGATATTATGCATATTCATGATGCAAATGCACAAATGCATAAATGCATAAATTATGCATTTTCTTTTCTATTTTTCTTATTCTGTTTTCTTTTTCTTTTTCTTTATTTCTTTCTTTCTTTTCTAGTCTTTCTTTCTATTCTTTCCATTCTTTCTTTCTAATCTTTCTTTCTTTCTTTCTATTCTTTCTTTTTTTCTATTCTTACCGATCAGACTCGGTTGAGGCATGGATTTGGGGCCTTGGCCGTATGAGTGAATTCTCTAATTTTGGGTATAGTCCTCATCCACACACACGTCTAACGGACTATACAATTCTTCTTTTTGAATTCTGAGGCCACTCACTAAAGGTGGTGTGCATGTGGGACTCTGTCACTCACGGGCTCCCCATAGCAACAACCTTCTCTTCTTTTTATCTTTTTACACTTCTTTAACTAAAATTTCAGATTTGAATATCTTTAATATTCCCATTTCTTTCTATTTTCTCTTTAACACATTTTAGTGCTTTTTCATGCTCTTATGAATATGTATGCATGTAGATGATTTCATGCTTATAATTCTTTCTAAATGCAAGAATGCAAGAATGCCATGTAGCATAAAAATAAGTTTCTCTCTACCATCTACAAACTCATATCAATTCATAAATGAATAAAACTCTTGCATACACTTCTCTTGGACATTTCATCAAACATATTGCATCCATAATCAAACTCTAATTTGACTAAAATTCTATCTCTTTCTCAAGTCACCAATATTTGGAGTAAAACTCCCTTAAACAATTACCAAACCTGTCTAAAACAATACACTCCAAAAAATTCCACTCAATTCTTTCTAACTTCAACCAAACTTCAATTAATCATCATACAACCAAAACCACTTCTCATGGCTAAATTCTATTCATCAATAATCATCAAACTCATCAATAATTCATCAATTTCATCAACAATTCTCAAAATCATAAACATAAACATAAACATATATGTAAAATCTCTACACACTTTATTTCTCAAATCATAACTTAAGTGGGATTTACTTACCTTTGATATGAGCAATCCAACCCCTTTAAGAATCGTATTTGATCAAACTCTCTTCTTCTTAAATCCTATGAGCACAAACCATTAAAATTCAACACTTTAAAAATGAAAAATCACTTCTTAGTGCAAGGATCTTACCTAAAGTTGCTTGGGATTGAAAATCCACTCAAAAAATACCCAAAACCTATGAATTTCCTTTGAAGAAAAATTGAAGAATTTGAGAGAATATGGAGGTGAAAGTGGTGTGAAAATGGGTAAGAGTGGCTAGGGTTTCACTTTTCAATTTGATATAACATAAAAATATACATATAGTTTCCCATTTTGCCCTTACACTTTCTTTAAAATTCCATTTATGTCCTTTAGTCAATTACCATAATGCCCTCATTTTTATTGCATTCTCCATGTTCTATCTCTTTTCACTCCCCACTTTTTCAACTAATTTTGAGTGAAAAGACCATTTTACCCTTAATGCAAGTTTAAGGCATTTTCTTCACATTTTCTCAAAATAACTTTAGCAAAAATCAACTAAAAGTATAAAAGCATAAATTAAATTACGTACCTCCATGTGGGCATTACAATTCTCCCTCTCTTATAAGAATTTCATCCTCGAAATTCAAACAAACAACTCCGGGTAACGGTTCTATATATCTTGCTCCACCTCCCATGTAGCTTCTTCAACTTTATGATTTCTCCAGAGGACTTTCACTAAAGGGATACTCTTGTTTCGGAGCTCTTTAATCTGTTTGTCCAATATCTGAACTGGACGCTCCTCATACACTAGATTTTCTTCTACGTCCACATCCTCTACACTTAATATATGGGAGGGATCACTTACATATTTCCGAAGCATTGAGACATGAAATACATTGTGTACTCTGTCCATGCTGGGTGGTAGAGCCAACCTATAGGCTACATTTCTCACTCGCTGTAATACTTCAAATGGACCAATGTATCTCGGTGCTAACTTTCCCTTGCTACCGAAACGCATCACCCGTTTGTAAGGGGCAACTCTTAGAAATACTTTATCACCCACTTCGAATTCAACATCTTTCCTCTTCAAGTCTGCATAGGTTTTTGCTTGTCTTGGGCTTGTTTCATTCTACTTCTGATTAACTTGACATCTTCTATCATTTTCTGAGTTAGTTCTGGTCCAAGCATTGTATTCAACTCATTTTTCTCGCCTCTCTCATCCCAATGTAGTGGAGATCTACAACGTCTACCACACAAGGCCTCGTAAGGTGTCATCTTAATTGTAGACTGATAGCTGTTATTATAAGCAAACTCCACCAAGGGTAACATCTCATGCCAGGATATTCTGTAATCCATGCAACAAGCCCTCAACATATCCTCAAGTATCTGATTCATTCTCTCTGTCTGGCCATCTGTTTGAGGATGGTAGGCGATACTAAAAGCCAATCTGGTATCTAAGTTCTTCTGTAAACTAGTCCAGATCTATCTGATACTATTGTCTTGGGTACTCCATGTAGTCTCACTATCTCTTTAATGTAAATCTGGGCCAATTGATCCGAAGTAGTGTTCTCCTTTATTGGAAGAAAATGGGTTGACTTGGTCAGTCTGTCTACTATCACCCATATAGCATTAAACATTTTCTGCACTCTAGAGAGACCCATAATAAAATCCATCGAAATACTCTCCTATTTCCATTTAGGAATACTAAGCGGCTGAAGCAACCCTGATGGCCTTTGGTGTTCTGCTTTCACTTGTTGACAAACTAGGCACTTAGCTACAAAATTTCCAATATCCTTCTTCATACCTGGCCACCAATAGCTTTTCTTTAAGTCTTGATACATCTTGGTTGCTCCAGGATGAGTAGTGTATGGTGTGTCATGAGCCTCTGTAATAATTCTTTTTTTTTTAACTCATCATCTTGAGGAATGCACAAACGACTCCTAAAACGGAGGACACCATCTAACAGATGGAACTCTGCTATCTTACCCTCAAGCACTTGTTGACTTATTTTTTGACACCACTCATCGGCAGCCTGCTTTTCTCTGATTTCTTCTAGTAAAGTAGACTGAACCTCTAACCTGGTAATCCTTCCTGGTATGACCTCAATCTGTTCTTTGCACAATTCTTCTATTAATTCTTTCTGCCTTGTGAGTCAGGACAAGTAAGCTTTTCTACTCAAGGCGTCAACTACTACATTGGCTTTCCCAGGTTGATACTTAATTTCAAAGTCATAATCTTTAACTAGCTCTAACCATCTCCTCTGTCTCATATTCAGCTCTCTTTGGGTGAAGAAATACTTCAAGCTTTTATGATCTGTATAAATGTTACTCTTTGCTCCATACAAATTATGCCTCCATATTTTCAATGCAAAAACTACAGCAGCCAACTCCAGATCATGTGTAGAGTATCTTGTCTCATACTCTTTTAACTGACGAGAAGCATAGGCTATTACTTTACCCAACTGCATCAATACTGCACCAAGTCCCTGAAATGAGGCATCTGTATAAATGTCATAATCTACACCCTCTTGTGGTAACACAAGAATAGGAGCTGTGGTCAATCTTCTTTTTAACTCTTGAAAACTTTCTTCACAGGCATTCGACCAAATGAAAGGAGTTCTCTGTTTAGTGAGAGCTGTAAGCAGTTTAGCCAACTGAGCAAACCCTACTACAAACCGCCTATAATAGCCTGCTAGCCCCAAGAAACTTCTCACTTCCTTTACTGTCTTCGACTGTTGCCATTCTAGAATTGCTTTTACCTTACTTGGATCCACTGATATACCCTCATTTGAGATGGTATGGCCTAGAAAGATAACTTGATCTAACCAAAACTTTATCTCGCAATCACTGTAGCACAAATCTTAGGTGTTCTTCATGTTCCTTTTCTGTCTTAAAATACACTAGGATATCATTAATAAACACCACTATGAATCGATCAAGAAAATCCTGAAAAACCCTGTTCATTAAGTCCATAAAGATTGCTGGGGCATTGGTTAACCCAAAAAGCATCACCACAAACTCATAATGCCCATATCTGGTCTGAAAAGCAGTCTTGGCAATATCTTACTCTACAACCCTTACTTGATGATAACCCGACCTCAAATCAATCTTTAAAAACACTATTGCTCATTTCAGCTGATCAAACAAATCGTCTATGCGAGGTAACGGGTATTTATTCTTCACTGTCACTTTATTTAACTCTCTGTAATCTATACACATCCGTAGAGATCCATCTTTCTTTTTCACAAACAAAATTGGAGCGCCCTAGGGAGAATGGCTAGGTCGAATAAAACCCTTATCTAAGAGTTCCTGAAGCTGCCTTTTCAATTCCTAAAGCTGCCTTTTCAATTCTTGAAGCTTGGTTGGGGCCATCCGATAAGGAGCTTTAGAAATTAGTGCGATCCTGGTGCCAGTTCAATACTGAATTCTACTTCTCTTTCTGGAGGTAAACCCGGCAAATCTTCCGGAAATACATCTAAAAACTCCCAAACTATTGGCACCTTCTGAATCTCTGGTTGTGGGACATCACTACTGTACACTACATGAGCAATATACCCTGAGCACCCTTTTCTTAACATCTTTCTGGCCTTTACACTACTAATTAACATACTAAGCTGGTGACCCTCGCCAAAATTAAACTTATCTCCATCATCAAGATTAAATCTTGCTTTCTTTCTCCGACAATCAATCTCTACTCCAAATCTCCCCAGGAAATCCATGCCTAAAATAACATCAAAATCAGGCATATCAAACACTATCAAATCCACTGGCAACTCCCTACCATGGATCACTACGGATTCCCCTAGAAGCATCTCTTGAGTTACTACACTAACACCATCTGGTAACTCTATCTTAATGGGACAATCCACTCTAATAGGTTTTAAACCTAATCTCTCTAAAATCTCATGTGTAATGAATGAATGTGTGGCTCTAGAATCAATTAATACATAAAGGGGAGCTGAATGAAATAATAACTGACCAGTAACTGCGGATGGGCTAGCTTCAGCTTCACTCTAGGCTACTGTAAACACTCGAGCATTGGTACCTCTAGGTGTCTGCATTGTGGGTGCAGGAGGGGCTTTACAATCTGTCATCATATGCCCTAGCTACCGGCATCTATAACATACATTTCGGCTCAAATCTCTAAGACATTCCCCAGAATGATTTCTTCCACACTTCTGGCACTGGGGAACTTCACTGGTTCTCAGCTTTTCATTCTGCCAATCCCTCTTGGTTCTCTATTAGTGGGGGCATCAGCTCTATCTCTCTGTGGAGTAGGAGGTGGAACACTGGGGGCTACTGTTGATGGAGTTGTTAGGGTTAGCTTATTCACAAATATTTCTACCCGTAAAGCTCGTTCCAAAGCTTCACTATATGTCTGAGGGGGCTGGGCACCAACCATCACATCTCGGGCTATTTCTAGTTTCAGCCCATACACGAATTTATCTCTCCTTAACTCTGGTGTACTCATTACTCCTGGCGCAAACCTTGCCAGGGAATTGAATTTCACTGAATTAGCCCCCTGTTGCAAACTAATAAACTCTTGAATCTTTTCATGGAGTTGATCAACTGTTCTATATTCTACCTCAAACAATCTTCTAAAATCTCATCAGGCCATCAAAGCTGTATCATGAGTATCCTCCATCAATTCCCACCATATATGGGCATCACCCCTAAATAAGAAACTAGCATACTGAATCCTCTCCTGATCTGTCATAGGGAAAAGTGCCATCGTACGCTCCACTGATCTGAACCACTCACCTGCCACTAGTGGGTCCACAGTACCCCTAAATTCTGACGGCTGGTGTTGACTAGGCAACCCATAAATTGGCTCAATACGATTCTACACTACTAGTGGTATCAACCTCTCTCTCTCCTCTCTAGGGGTCGGTACAATAACCGGGGTCTCAACCCTCTTCGGTACGGAGCCTCCCCGATTTTCTGCTAAGACTTGCTGTATAATATTATGAATCCTCGCTTCATCGAGGACAGGGGGAGTAGATTCTGGAGGGTTAAAAGGTTCACTCATGCTCATTTCCTTTCTAATGCTTCCTCAGGTTCTACGTTTCATTTACATAAACTAACACTTTTAATCAACTCAATTAACTCATCTACTACAAGTAAGGAAAGAAATAACTTACAACAGTCGGCTACGGAACATCAACGTGGCAAGAAAGGCATATTGTCAAATCCCAAAACCTTTGATTTGATACAAAAAATGTAATACCTTCTTCCTAACTAGTATATACTCGTAAAATAATTAATAAAACTCACAAAATATACTTAAAAATAGCAACTTGACAGTGTAACCCAACCCTTCCACTGTGTGACATTCCGAGCTACTGCAACTCACCTATTACCTGCAAAACATTAAAAACAATGGAGTGAGCATTAATGGCTTAGGAAGTAAACCCACTATGCTACCCTTCTGTATCTGTTGCTTAAATTCTGAATTTTCTGTCCTTACATCACATTTCCCGATCATTCTCTATTCTTTTTATGTTCTTCTCTTTGTTCTTTCTCTGTTTTACTCTCTGTTTTTCTCTCAATTTTCTAATTTCTCTCTACTCATGATAAGGAGCATGATATTATGCATATTCATGATGCAAATGCATAAATTATGCATTTTGTTTTCTATTTTTCTTATTTTGTTTTCTGTTTCTTTTTCTTTATTTCTTTCTTTCTTTTCTAGTCTTTCTTTCTATTCTTTCTATTCTTGCTGATCGGACTCGGTTGAGGCATGGATTTGGAGCCTTGGCCATGTGAGTGAATTCTCTAATTGTGGGTACAGTCCTCATCCACACATACGTCTAACGGACTGTACAAATCTTCTTTCTGAATTCTGAGGCTGCTCACTAAAGGCGGCGTGCATGTGGGACTCTGTCACTCACGGACTCCCCATCACAACAACCTTCTCTTCTTTTTATCTTTTTACACTTCTGTAACTAAAATTTCAGATTTGAATATCTTTAATATTCCCATTTCTTTCTATTTTCTCTTTAACACATTTTAGTGCTTTTTCATGCTCTTATGAATATGCATGCATAATCAAACTCTAATTTGACTACAATTCTCTCTCTTTCTCAAGCCATCAATATTTGGAGTAAAACTCCCTTAAACAATTACCAAACCTGTCCAAAACAATACACTCCCAAAAATTCCACTCAACTCTTTCTAACTTCAACCAAACTTCAATTAATCATCATACAACCAAAACCACTTCTCATGGCTAAATAATATTTATCAATAATCATCAAACTCATCAATAATTCATCAACAATCCTCAAAATCATAAACATAAACATATATGTAAAATCTCTACACACTTGATTTCTCAAATCATAACTTGGGTGGTATTTACTTACCTTTGATATGAGCAATCCAACCCCTTTAAGAATCGTAATTGATCAAACTCTCTTCTTCTTAAATCCTATGAGCACAAACCATTAAAATTCAACACTTTAAAAATGAAAAATCACTTCTTAGAGCAAGGATCTTACCTAAAGTTTCTTGAGATTGAAAATCCACTCAAATATACCCAAAACCTATGAATTTCCTTTAAAGAAAAATTGAAGAATTTGAGAGAATATAGAGGTGAAAGTGGCGTGAAAATGGATAAGAATGGCTAGGGTTTCACTCTTCAATTTGATATAACATAAAACTAACTTTAGCAAAAATCAACTAAAGGTATAAGAGCATAAATTAAATTACGTACCTCCATGTGGGCGTTACACACCTCCATGGTCTTATCAATCTATTCAGCGAACATTTGGTTCATTAAATGTTGGTAAGTTGCCCTAGCATTTTTTTAGGCTGAATGACATAACCTTGTAACAATATAAACCCCAATCAATACCTTCTCTCCTGATAGAACCATACAACAAAATTGACTCCTTCTAACGTCCTTGTAAAAAGTGCCCACAAATGAAACTAGTCCAAAGAAAGAGGTTTCTATATTACACCTACTCAAAAATGAGAAGAGGATAAGAATCCATGGGAATCAACAAAATTGACTTGATTCAAATTAGGGGAGAATTAAAATAGATTAGGGTTTGTTTGATTTTTGGTTTGGAGAATAAGAAAATTGTAGTTGGAGTTAGAGTGACTATGAGCGTGCAGGAGAAGTTGCCCTTATAATGAAGTGAAGTTTAGGTTATCAAATTCAACGGTTATTTTACATGTGACTTTTTAATGGAGGATATTCAACTCTTTGGCCATGAGGATTCTCGCGAGCATGGTCTTATATTCTGCCTCATTGTTTGAGGTGACAAACCCGAATCTGACTGTAACTTGGATTGGGTCCCCTTCAAGACCTTCGAGTAAGAGCATGGCTCCTACCTTCTTTTCATTCAATGACCCATTTACATTCAAAGACTACCGCCATAGCCTATCAGGCTTGCGCTTTACTAAACTGCTCTCTTCTAAAATTCTCGTTTCAGGCGAGCTTACCTCCCCCTTGGGTTGGTATGAGAACTTAGAGATGAAGTCACCCAAAGCTTGTCCCTTGATTGCTGTTCTCGGGAGATATTTGATGTCGTGCTGACTAAGCTCCATAGTCCATTGAATTAATATACCCGATTCCTTGGGTTTTTGCATTATCTTTTTCAGTGAAAAGAGGACATGTATGGAGTGTGCCTAGAAGTATGGCCACAATTTTCGAGCAACTATGATGAGTGCATAAGTGAGCTTCTCCATTTCTAAGTATCTCATTTCAGCATCGAGCAATCGCTTGCTTACATAATATATTGGCCACTACACTCCCCCTTCCTTGTGTACCAAAGCCGCACTGATCGCAGACTTAGATACTAATAAGTACAATAGTAAGGGCTCGCCTAAGACAAGCTTTGATAACAAGGAGGCTGCCCAAGTGACTCTTTAATTCCTGGAATTCTTTCTCGCACTTCTCTGTCCATTTGAAACCCTTATTACCCTTTAAGGTTTCAAAGAAAGATAGACATTTGTCATTTGCTCGGGAAACAAACCTACTTAGTGCGGCCACCCTCCTTGTCAAACTTTGAACCTACTTTATTTTAGTCGAGCTTTACATGTTCAAAAGAGCTTGAATTTTATCTAGGTTGGCCTGAACATCTCACTGATTGACTAGAAAATCGAGGAACTTCCCGAGCTAACTCTAAAAGCACACTTCAAAGGATTCAATCGCATCCAATATTTCCTGAGGATACTAAATATTTCCTCTAGATGCTCGATGTGGCTTTCGACGACCTTCGATTCGATGAGCATGTCGTCAATGTACACCTTCATGGTCTTGCCTATCTATTCAACGAACATTTGGTTTACTAAACACTGGTATGTCGCCCCAACATTCTTTAGGTCGAATGGCATAACCTTGTAACAATAGATACCCCGGTCAATACCTTCTCTCCTGATAGAACCATACAACAAAATTGACTCCCTCTAGTGTCCTTGTAAAGAATGCCCACGAATGAGAGCGGTCCAAGAAAGGGGTTTCTATATTACACCTGCTCAAAAATGCGAGGAGGATAGGAATCCATAGGATTCAACAAAATTGACTTGATTCAAATTGGGGGAGAATTATTAGGGTTTGTTTTGCTTTTGGTTTGGAGAAGAAGAAAAGAGCCGTTATAGTTGGAGTTGAAGTTCGAATGACTATGAGCGTGCATGAGAAGTTGCTCTTATAATGAAGTGAAGTTTAGGTTATCAAATTCAACGGTTATTTTACATGTGACTTTCTAAGTGGAGGATATTCAACTCTTTGGCAAGGAGGATTCTAATAATCCTATTTTTCCCTATGATTTTGCATTGAATTTCAATAGGATTTAGGATACTTTTCATACAATTTAGGCCATAATTGCTACCTAATTATATTAATTTTTCTTTGTAGGCCTAAACGATGATTTTGAGCATAAATGACAGTTTTGAGCGTAAATTGCGCAACTTGAGCTTGGAAACTCAGAACGACCTGAATTTAAAAGCTTTGGAAAGCTAAGAAGCAAAGCTACAACTTTCCTGTTTTGGGTTTTTCCTAATTCTGACTGGACAAGGGTGAAAACTTGGCTTGAAGTCGTAAACAGTATGTTGGGAAATGAAGAAAAAGGTCTTTGGACATGCTTCAGTATTTTTGCCATAACTTGAGCTGTAGACCTCGGATCTGGCTGACTCTTAAACGAGTATAAAGATAATTGAAAGGGATACAATTAATATTGTTATCACTTTTTCAGATTCAGAATCTAGCATGCTCAAATGTGGCCTGAAATATCCTCATTGTGGCAAGGAAAAATATTCGCCGCAGCGAAACTACGTTAGATGTGAAAAATAAAATGACGCATTTTGGTTTACTAGGGCTTGGTCCTTAAGTGAAAGAGGTATAAATTAGCACGAAAAGGAAGAGAAAAGGGTCTTGGTTCTTCATGTGGAAGGCAGCTCTTGGAAGGAGAAGATTATTGAAGATTTGAGCTTCAAATTAGAGAAGATTTCTCCATCTTTTGCTTGTTTTTCAATGATGAATCTTGATTCAGTTTGTTTTTGTTATTTTATTTTGTTTTTGAGTATGAATTGAGTTGTTTAGCTAGGGTTTGATGTAACCTTGATACAATGATTCAAATTTATATGAATTGATTTACTTCGAGTTTTAATTTCATGATTAAGTGTTATCTCTTTGCTTAATGACTTTTGGATGCTTGATCACCATTCAAATGTATGTTGTTCACAATGAGACTGAGAAGTGATTTGTGATTTTGCCTCTTGGGATAAATACCATAGATTAAGCAAAAGCTAGAGATAGATAAACGCGATCTATGAAATCTAGATTGAATTCCATAAAGCTTAAAAGACTTTGAACTATTAATGTTCATTTTGTTAGGTGCGGAAGCTTAATAGGGACAAGTAGGAAAATATAGCTTGAGAAGGTATGTTTTACAATTTAGGGAATTCGATTTTCAATCAAGGAATTAGAACTTGGGTAATAGATTCTATGATTTGGGTTAGCATATTTAGGTGAAATCAACACCCTAGCATTTTTTTTTTAGCATTGTTTAATTAGTTAAGTTGTTGGGTTTTGCTTTAATTTCATTATCATTCATTTATATTTTGTTAATTTGTATTTAGTTTGTTAATTTTCCATCAATCCAACTTATTGTTGCTTCATTTAGGACTTAAATTAGAGAAATCGGTACTTAGTAACACTATCCTCATAGGAATGATCTTCTATTTATCACTCTGTTACTTTTTGCAACTAGTACACTTGCTACACATTGCATGTTGTAAAGTCAACGCATTCCTACGAGTATGGTCTCATATTCTGCCTCATTGTGTTAGGCCGTAAACCCAAATCTGATTGTTGCACGGATTGGATCCCCTTCAAGACTTTCGAGTAGGAGCCTCGCTCCTACCCTCTTTTCTTTCAAGGACCCATTTCAGAGTCGAGCAATCGCTTGCTTACATAATATGCTAGCCATTACACTCCCCCTTCCTCACGTACCAATGTCGCACTGATCGCGAACTTAGATACCGATAGATACAATAGTAGAGGCTCGCCCAAGACGAGCTTTGATAACAAAGGAGGCTGCCCCAAGTGCCTCTTTAACTCCTAGAATTTTTTCTCGCACTCCTCTGTCCATTTGAAACCCTTGTTACCCTTCAAGGTTTCAAAGAAAGGTAGGCATATGTTAGTTGCTTGGGAAACAAACCTGCTTAGTGCGGCCACTCTCCCTATCAAACTCTGAACTTGCTTTATTTTATTCGAGCTTTGCATGTTCATAAGAGCTTGAATTTTATCTGGGTTGGCCTTAATGCCTTGTTGATTGACTAGAAAACCAAGGAACTTCCCAAGCTAACTCCGAAAGCACACTTCAAAAGATTCAATCGCATCTGATACTTCGTGAGGATAATGAGCATTTCCCCTAAATGCTCGATGTGGCTTTCAATGAACTTCTATTTGACGAGCATGTCGTTAATGTATACCTACATGGTCTTGCCAATCTATTCACCAAACATTTGGTTCACCAAACACTAGTAGGTCGTCATAGCATTCTTTAGGCCGAATGGTATAACCCTATAACAATAGATACCCCGATCAATACCTTCTCTCTTGATAGAACCATACAACAAAATTGACTCCTTCTAACGTCCTTGTAAAGAATGCCCACGAATAAGAGTAGTCCAAAGAAAGGGGTTTATATATTACACTTAGTCAAAAATGAGAGAATGATAGGAATCCATGGGAATCAACAAAATTGACTTGATTCAAATTGGGGGATAATTAAAATAGATTAGGGTTTGTTTGGTTTTCGGTTTGGAGAAAAAGAAAAGAGTCATTGGAGTTGGAGTTGGAGTTGGAGTTGGAGTGACTATGAGCATGCAGGAGAATTTGCTCTTATAATGAAGTGACGTTTAGGTTATCAAATTCAACAGTTATTTTACATGTGACTTTTTAAGTGAAGGATATTCAACTCTTTGGCTAGTAGGATTCCAGTGAGCATGGCCTCATATTCTGCCTCATTGTTTGAGGTGGCAAACCCAAATCTAACTATAGCTCAGATTGGATCCCTTTCAAGACCTTCGAGCAAGAGCTCGGCTCCTGCCCTCTTTTCATTCGAGGACTCATCTACATACAAGGTCTATTGCCATAGGTTATTGAGCTTGCTCTCCACTGAACTGCTCTCTTTTGAGGTGCCCGCTTCAAGCAGGCTTACCTCCCCTTCAGGTTGTTATAAGAACTCAAAGATGAAGTCAGCCAAAGCTTGTCACTTGATTTCTGTTCTCGGGATGTATTTGACGTCATGATGACTAAGCTTCATGGTCCACTGAATTAATATACCCGATTCCTTAGGCTTTTGCATTATCTTTTTCAGCAGAAAGTTTGTGAGGACATGTATGGAGTGTGCCTAGAAGTATGGCCTCAATTTCCAAGCACCTATGATGAGTGCATAAGTGAGCTTCTCCATCTTCGGGTAACTCATTTCAGCGTCGAGCAATCGCTTGCTCACATAATATACTGGCCACTACACTCCCCCATCCTTGCGTACCAAAGCCACACTTATCGCGAACTTAGATACTGATAGGTACAATAGTAGGGGCTCGCCTATAACAAGCTTTGATAATAAAGGAGGCTGCCCTAAGTGCCTCTTTAACTCCTGAAATGCTTTCTCACACTGCTCTATCCATTTGAAACCCTTGTTACCCTTCAAGGTTTCAAAGAAAGGAAGGCATATGTCAATCGCTCGGGAAAAAAACCTACTTAGTGCGGCCACTCTCTTTGTCAAACTCTAAACCTGTTTTATTTTAGTCAAGCTTTGCATGTACAGAAGAGCTTGAATTTTATCTGGATTGGCCTCAGTGCCTTGATGATTGACTAGAAAACCAAGGAACTTCCTTGAGCTAACTCCAAAAGCACACTTCAAAGGATTCAGTCGCATCCAATACTTCCTGAGGATACTGAACATTTCCCCTAAATGCTCGATGTGGCTTTCGACGACCTTCAATTTGACAAACATGTCGTCAATATACACCTCCATGGTTTTGTCAATCTATACAGTGAACATTTGGTTCACCAAACGTTAGTAGGTCACTCCAGCGTTGTTTTGGTCAAATGGCATAACCCTGTAACAATAGATACTCTGGTCAATACTTTCTCACCTGATAGAACCATACAACAAAATTGACTCCTTCTAGTGTCCTTGTAAAGAATGCCCACGAATGAAAACAGTCCAAAGAAAGGGATTTCTATATTACATCTGCTCAAAAATGAGAAGAGGATAGGAATCTATAGGAATCAACAAAATTGACTTGATTCAAATTGGGGGAGAATTAAACTAGATTAAGGTTTGTTTGGTTTTTGGTTTGGAGAAGAAGAAAAGTGTCGTTGGAGTTGGAGTTGGAGTGACTATGAGCGTGCAGAAAAAGTTGCTCTTATAATGAAGTGAAATTTTGGTTATCAAATTCAATGGTTATTTTACATGTGACTTTTTAAGTGGAGCATATTTAACTCTTTGGCGAAGAGGATTCCTGCGAGCATGGCCTCATATTCTGTCTCATTGTTTGAGGTGGCAAACCCAAATTTGACTACAGCTCGGATTGGATCTTGTTCAAGACCTTTGAGTAGGAGCTTGACTCCTGCCCTTTTTTCATTTAAGGACCCTTCTAAATACAAGGTCTATTGCCATAGGGTATAAAGCTTGTGCTTCATTGAACTGCTCTCTTATGAGATACTCGCTTCAAGCGAGCTTACCTCCCCCTCGGGTTGGTATGAGAACTCAAAGATGAAGTCAACCAAAGCTTGTCTCTTGATTGCTATTCTCATGAGATATTTGAAGTTGTGCTGACTAAGCTCCACAGTCCACTGAATTAATATACCTGATTCCTCGGGTTTTTGCATAATCTGTTTCAACGGAAAGTTTGTGAGGACATGTATGGAGTGTGCCTAGAAGTAAAGCCACAATTGCCGAGCGTGTATGACGAGTGCATAAGCGAGCTTCTCCATCTCTGGGTACCTCATTTCAGCATTGACTAATCTCTTGCTCGCATAATATACTGGCCACTACATTTCCCCTTCCTCACGTACCAAAGTTGTACTGATTATGGACTTAGATACTGACAAGTACAATATTAGGGATTCGCCTAAAACAGGCTTTGACAGCAAAGAAAGTTACCCCAAGTGCGTCTTTAACTCCTGGAATGTTTTCTCGCACTCCTCTATCTATTTGAAACCCTTATTACCCTTCAAGGTTTCAAAAAAAGGTATGCATCTGTCAGTTACTCAGGAAACAAACCTGTTTAGTGCAGCCACTCTCCCTGTCAAACTCTGAACTTACTTTATTTTAGTCGAGTTTCGCATATTCAGAAGAGCTTGAATTTTATCCAGGTTGGCCTCAATGCCTCACTGATTAACTAGAAAACCGAGGAACTTTTCGAGTTGACTCCGAAAGCACACTTCAAAGGATTCAATCACATCTGATACTTCCTGAGGGTAATGAACATTTCCCATAGATGCTTGATGTAGCTTTCAAAGACCTTTGATTTGATGAGTATGTCGTCAATGCATAACTCCATGGTCTTACCAATCTATTCAGATGTGATGTAGGTCCCCCTAGCGTTCTTTAGACCGAATGACATAACCTTGTAACAATAGATACCTGAGTCAATAATAAAAGAGATGTGTTCTTCATCGGGCTGATACATTGGGATTTGATTGTATTCCAAGTATTCATCCATGAAGCTTAATAGCACGTTTCCTGCTATCGCATCTACTAATTGATTGATCCGGGGTAGCGAAAAGCTATCTTTAGGACATGCCTTATTGAGATTAGTGAAATCGACACAAGTCAGCCACTTTCCATTTGATTTCTTTACTAAGACTAGATTGGCAAGCCAGTTCAAGTATTTCACCTCTCTTATGAAGTTTATGCTCAAGAGCTTATCAACTTCATCGGATTGACCTTGGTGGAATTGAAACCGATGTGTACGTGATTAAAGATAACCAACAATTGTATCTAAAAAATGCATAATAATGTAAAGAACACAAATGATTTTTCAAGTGCTTTGACAAGTAAGAACTTGAGCCTACGTCCACTGTTATCTTATTGCTTTTAATGGATTACAAGAATAATAATAAGTTTGCCTAGAATAATTTGCTAACCCCTCTCTCATTGTTGGAGAAGATTTATATACAAGTTTGTAAGAAATGAAAGACAGAAATTATCGAAATTGCAATCAAATTTAAATTGCAATTTTGATATTCTCGTGATTGTGTGCCAAGATCACGCTATCATTACTGTTGATCTGATCTCTTCTAAATATTTGAGATTTGTCAAACAATTGCCAGATTTGGTCATGACTAACTTGTGTTGGGTCAAGCTATATCTTGACGAGCTTATGCTGGGTCAGACAAGTGCTGAGTCGAACTGATTCTAGGTCAAACTAGATCCTCGCGGGCTTCTGACTTCTCCGAGCTTAATGGAAAAATCACACATGATAATTAGAAATGGGGTTTATTAGAATAAATTATGGGTTTAATGGAGTAAATTAGAAATGGTGTTTATTAAAATAAATTATGGGAGCCAATAGCGTCACTCTAAAATTATATTAGACTTTATTTTGCTTTCATTTTTCTTAAAACTTATACAATTATTGATTTGCCCTCGTTTGCTATTAAATGTAACTACAACTAATAACAAATGTGCTTAAATTGAACAAAATTACTATTAAGTGTCAATAAATTGAACAAATTAAAATTGTATACGTTTTGTCTCTAAATTGAACAAAGTTACCATTTTAGTGTTTTGATCCATTTACAAGTCTTAAAACACTTATGAACTTGAGTGGAAAAGGAATTGCAAGTCATAACACACTTGCGAATTTGGTTGAATCAAACTAGTCATTCTCAATCCTAAAACACTTGGCACATGGCATGTGGATCATAAATAATGCAATTCTACCCAAGCTCAAGGAAAAGAACCAGCCCAAGTTATCCAAGGAGACAATTCAAATTCGACCTAAGCTCAAGGAGAAGAATTAGCTCAAATTGTGCAAAGGAAAGGAGACATCTCGGCCCAAGTCTATTCAAGCACCAATTCATCAAGTGAAGTCCAAGCCCAACTCTTGGCCCAAGTCCATTCAGGCACCAAGTCATCAAGTGAAGTCCAAGTCTAACAAAAGAAAGGCCCAAGTATTCAAGTGATCCAAGATAACCCATTATCCAAGCCGAAGAGTGTTTTCATGCTACTTCATTTTGGGTCCATTTCAATGAATCCCAAGGCCCAAACTCATGCACTTTTATTAGTAGGATTTAATTACTTGTTATGTTTAATTAATCATCCTAGGTGGCATGTTTATTTTGTATGTTTCTAGTTAATTATCCTAGGTGGCTTTTTTACTCTACTAAATTAGTTAATCATCCTTGTAATGCTACTATATAAGCAAACTCTCTCTCATTTTGTAAGTTAGACAATAAAATAGAAAAAACACTTGGGAGGAATGGTTTTCCTTTTGCTTTGAAATTTTTATCCAAATCTTGACAAGGGATTTGGTGGTGATTCAACTTCAAGTTGGTGGAAAGATCCTTTATGCTTGAAGATTTTTCTTGTTACTATCCTTATATCCAAGTAAGTAGTCTTGAATTCTTGTTTCTATCTTGGCCGAAATCTGGTTGTGTTGTGTTTGTGCATGTTTGGAGATTGAGATTCTCTTGTGTCGTGAAATCAGGTGTGAAGTTTGTGAAGGTTCTTGCTTGGCCAATTTTATGCATGTTATTTTTTGGTGTTGTGTTGAGTTTTTTATTGAGGTTTTGGATCATTTGGTATCAAAGCTCTAGGTTGTGTATGTGTATGGTGGTTGTTTGTTGAGTTTTGTGGAGTTTTAAAAGTTTTAGAGTTGGCCGATTTTGGAGTGATGATGTTGATTTGTTCTCGAAGAGAGTTTGGAGTTATGTTGTGTTGTTGAAATGAAGAAGTTCTTCGTTGGAAATTTTTTCACCATGGCCAGATTTTCCCTTGTAAACCCATCCATTTTCATTGAACACCATTTCAAACTCACCTAACACCCACCACTCTTTTACCCATTGGACAAATCAATCCACCATCACAAAACCTTAAACACTCCATCCCATTTTAGTATATTTAATTTAAATACTACAAACCATTATTAGCCATCGCACTAACCCAAACACTCCATACCATTTATACCTACCACCACTTAAACACTCCATGCCATTTATGTCCATCACACTAACCTAAATACTCTATACCATTTATGCCTACCATCACTTAAACACTCAATGTCATTTATGTCCATCACACTAACCTAAACAGTTCATACCATTTATCTCCACTATCACTTAAACACTTCATACCATTTATGTCCACTATCACTTAAACACTCCTTACCATTTTTGTATATTGTCATTTACACACCCTATACCAATTAAGGCCATCTCACTTTAACCAATTTTAGCAACTACTTTCCCTAAAGCCTCCCTTGTCCCACCATT
The DNA here is from genome assembly GCF_008641045.1 of Pistacia vera. NCBI lineage: Eukaryota > Viridiplantae > Streptophyta > Magnoliopsida > Sapindales > Anacardiaceae > Pistacia > Pistacia vera. The sequence goes on from NW_022196825.1 coordinate 84,686, forward strand.
TTTAGTAAAAGCACTTTTACTAAAATAGGCTTACTTCCATTAACCCACTTTTGCCTTCTTTTAGCAAAAGCACTTTCCTATAAATAGAATCCAACTACCCTCCTATTACCAACATTACCTCTTGGCCGATTTTTGCCTTCACTTACCACATTCATTGACCAAAAACTCTTAGTCCAAATTAAACACAAAAACCTATTAAACACTTAAGCCCAAACACCTAACCCTACGCCGATAGCCTCCACCACCATTATCCAACATCGGGAAAACTCCACCATTGTCTGGAAAGTATTGTTCCGACTAGGGCATTATTCACAAAAATTATAGTTTTGCCCTTTTTGCCCCAAAACACTTTTTTTCATCCTTATTTCACCATAAACACTAGTCTAACCCATCCTACACCCTAATAGCAAATAGAAGCAGCTTTTCTTCACCTCCCCCACCATGGGAACTTGCCAATATAAAGATGCAAAGGGAAGTTGATGATATTAAGCAAAACATGGACACCGTGATGAAAATGATGGTTAACATGTCCAATGATATAGTCAAATTAACCCAATCACAACCCATAAACAACCAATCCGCACACCACAGACCCTCACCTCATGAAACTGTCAACCAAACAAAAACCCCCCAAAAGCAAGATTGTCAATTGAATCAAAGAAGATGCCTACACTATCACTAAAGAACCGTCATTGGGACAATACCCTATGAATAAGAATTTGAGGGTAGCCTTGATTCCTTTAATGAGTCTGAAATGCATGGAAAAGGGAGGAGGAATTTTGATTATGAGAAGAGTTTAAAAGTGGATTTGCGTGAATTCAATGGGAGTTTAGATCCTAATGATTTCATTGATTAGTTGCATGAAATTGAGACAGTATTTGATTTTAAGGGCTTCAATGAAGAGAAGTGTAAGGTAGTCATACTAAAATTTAAGGATTATGCTTCCTTATGGTGGGAAAACACAAAAAAATAATAGAGTAAGGGAAGGAAAAACTCCAATTCGTTCTTGGGCTAAGTTAAAGAGAGTGCTTAAGAAGAGGTTCTTGCCCGATCACCATAAACAAGACCTTTATCTTAAGTTACACAATCTGAAACAAGGAGATAGGAAGGTTGAAGAGTACATTCGAGAATTTGAAGGGTTAATTTTGAGGAGTGATATTCTCGAAGAGAAGAAGCATACCATTGCTAGATTCCTTGGCGGCTTGACTAGGGATATAGCACAAAAGATTGAATTGCAAACCTATCATTCCTTTGAAGATGTGTGTAAGTTGACTACAAAGGTAGAAAAGCAATTAAAGAGTGTAAAATCATCAGCTCCCAATAAGTTCTTCAAGGAGAATTCGTACCAAAAAATGTCACCTTCCTATACCAAGCCCTATGTTGTACCCATGGGTTATGTTAAAAACAAGGTGAATGAAGCACCAAAAGAGAAGTCGAACTTTGTTAAGAATGAACCTCCACGAGTTGATTTGAGAAATAAAAAAATGTTTCAAGTGTCAACGCTATGGGCATTTTCAACCAAATTATCCAAGTCGAAGAGTTATGACTCTTTAGAAGATTGAAGCAATTAATGAAGCATTCCAAGAAGAATATAGTGAAGAAAATGAAGAAAGAGAGAGTGAAGATGAGATAATTGAGGAGGCCAATCAGGGAGATTTGTTGATGCTTAAAAGGTTGTTGCATACTCAAGTTAATTCCCGAGATAATCAAAAAGAGAATTTGTTTCAAATTAGGTGCACCGTGAAAGGGAAAGTATGTTCGGTAATTGTGGACAACGAGAGTTGTACTAATGTAACCTCTACCATACTTATTGACAAGTTAGGACTCCCTACACTTAGTCATGCATATCCTTACAAGTTGCAATGACTAAGTAATGGTGACACGGTTCAAGTTACTAAACAAGTGGTTGTACTATTTTCCATTGGTAAGAGATATTCAGATGAGGTGACTTGTGATGTTATTCCCATGGACGTATGTAATCTTTTACTTGGTAAACCATGGCAGTTTGATCGAAGGGTGAACCATGATGGTAGAAAGAACACTTACTCATTCAAGTTCAACAAGAAAACCATCACCCTAGCATCATTACTTCCAACCCAAACACCACCCAAAGAACCACCACATAAAGGTCTTCCAAAAACACAAAACCATCATCACACTCTTTATTGCCGAAAAGAACAAGAAAATTAAAAAGTTTAACTTTGACCCAAATATCCAACCCTTCTTGAATAAGCATGCTGATGTGTTTCCCAAGGGATTGCTGCCACTTCGAGACATAGAAACCGCATAACCATAAGTATAGGTACCTTATACCGCAGTTGGACGACATGTTGGATGAGCTTCGTGGTGCAACGATTTTCTCCAAGATTGATTTAAGGAGTTGGCATCACCTATTAGAATGAAAGAAGGGATGAATGGAAGATGACTTTCAAAACAAAGGGAGACTTGTATGAGTGGATAGTGATGCTTTTCGGCCTATCAAATGCACCAAGCACCTTTATGAGATTGATGAATGGGGTATTAAATGGTTGTGTATTTTCATGATATACTTGTTTATAGTAGTTGTGAGGAAAGCCACATTAATCATCTTAGGTAGGTTTTTGAAGTGTTGAGGAGACCAAAGCTTTATGCCAAGCTTGAAAAATGTGAGTTGTTTATGAAGAAAGTTGTGTTTTGGGGATATGTAATTTTAGGTGAAAGAATCTAAGGTTGAAGCTATTAAGAGTTAGTCGCAACCAAGTTCCATAACAGAAGTTCGGAGTTTTCATGGATTGGCTTCTTTCTATCAGTGGTTTGTGCCTAATTTTAGCACCATTATGGCTCCCATAACTGAGTGTATGAAGAAGGAAACATTTAAGTGGACTAAGGCAGCAAGTGAAGCCTTTTAATTGATTAAGGGAAAGTTGTGAGAAGCCCTCATCCTTGCATTGTCGAATTTTAATCAAGTGTTCAAAGTTGAGTGTGATGCGAGTGATGTTGGCATTGGAACAGTCCTTACTCAATCAAAACGCCATTGCATACTTTAGTGAGAAGCTTAATGAGTCAAGGACGAAGTATAGCACTTATAATAAGGAGTTTTATGCTACAGTGAGAGTCTTAAATCATTAGAGCCATTATCTATGCCCAAAGCAATTTGTATACCATTTTGATCATCAAGCCTTGAAGTTCATCAGTGGCCAACACAAACTAAATCCTAAACATGTCGAGTGGGTTGAATTCCTCCAATCCTTCTCCTTTGTTTCGAACTACAAGCAGAGAGTAAACAACGTGGTAACTGACACACTTTCAAGAAGGTATGCCTTGTTATCCTTACTAGATTCATATGTACTTGGTCTTGAATTGATGAGATTGTGTTATGATGGGGATGATGAGATGAAAATGTGTATGGTTGAGTGTTGAAACCCTGGTTTTGAGGAGTATGTCATACATGATGGTTATTTGTTTAAGAGGAATAAGTTGTGTATGCCGAAATGGAGTTTTAAGGAGTTAATCATGAGGGAAGCACATGGTGGCAGTTTGGCAGGTCACTTTGGGGTTACTAAGACCCTATAACTCATCAAGGAGTATTTTTATTGGCCTAAAATGTTGAGTGATGTTCAAGCCCTCATTAAAAGTTATGGTTCATGCCAAAGATCAAAGAGCCAATTCAAGGCAAGCCTATGCATGCCCTTGCCCATAGCTGAACATCCTTGGGAAGATCTTAGCATGGACTTTGTGGTTGCTTTGCCAAGAACACAATGAGGTAAAGATTCTATCATGGTAGTGGTTAATCGTTTTTCCAAAATGGCTCATTTCATACCATGTCATACCACATATGATGCATCTTGCATTACCAATTTATTTTTCATGGAGATTATAAGGCTACATGGCATTCCAAAGACAATTGTGTTGAATTAGGATACAAAGTTTCTAAGTCATTTTTGGAGGAGTCTATAGAGTAGATTGGGAACTCAGTTGCTGTTTGGTACATCCCATCACCCTCAAACCGACAGTCAAACTGAGGCAATCAATAAAGTGTTGGGCAATATCTTGAGGAGTTTGGTGAGTAAACATTTGAAGGATTGGGACTTGCAATTAGCACATGCCGAATTCACATACAATATGGAGTCCAAGTTCCACCACGAGTCACACACCATTTGAGGTATTATACATTGTAAACCCTTTCACTCCACTTGATCTCACTTCATTGCCCCTTGATTTCAAGCCAAGTGTGAATGCTAATGAAAAGGTAAAGTAAATGAAGAAGCTCCATGAGGCCATGAGACTTCAGATTGTGAAAGCCAATGAAAAGATTAAAAGCAAGGCAAACGAGAATCAAAAGCCTAAACTATTTCAACCGAGTGATTTGGTGTGAATCTATTTGAGAAAGGAAAGATTTTTGAGCAAGAGGAAGAGTCAATTGGCTCTTAGGGCAGATGGCCTATTTGAAATCATTGAAAGGGTGAATGGCAATGCTTACAAGGTAGAATTACCTAGTGAGTATGGTGGTGTATCGGCAACTTTTAATGTGGGTGACCTTAGCCCATATTTGGAGGACGATCTGGATTTGAGGGCAAATCTTCTTCAACCCGGGGAGGATGATCCATTTACAAGTCCTAAAACACTTGTGAACTTGAGTGGAAAAGGAATTGCAAGTCATAACACACTTGCGAATTCGATTGAATCAAAACTAGTCATTCCTGGTCCTAAAACACTTGGCACATGGCATGTGGGTCATAAAGGATGCAATTTTGCCCAAGCCTAAGGAAATGAACCAATCCAAGTTGTCCAAGGAGACAATTCAGATCCGGCCCAAGCTCAAGGAGAAGAATTAGCCCAAGTTGTGCAAAAGAAAAGAGACATCTCGGCCCAAGTCCATTCAAGCACCAATTCATCAAGGGAAGTCCAAGCCTAACTCTCAGCCCAAGTCCATTCAAGCACCAAGTCATCAAGTGAAGTCCAAGTCTAACAAAAGAAAGGCCCAAGTATTCAAGTGATCCAAGATAACCCATTATCCAAGCCGAAGAGTGTTTTCATGCTACTTCATTTTGGGCCCATTTCAATGAATCCCAAGGCCCAAACTCATGCACTTTTATTAGTAGGATTTAATTACTTGTTATGTTTAATTAGTCATTCTAGGTGGCATGTTTATTTTGTATGTTTCTAGTTAATTATCCTAGGTGGCTTTTTTACTCTACTAAATTAGTTAATCATCCTTGTAATGCTACTATATAAGCAAACTCTCTCTCATTTTGTAAGTTAGACAATGAAATAGAAAAAACACTTGGGAGGAATGGTTTTCCTTTTGCTTTGAAATTTTTATCCAAATCTTGACAAGGGATTTGGTGGTGATTCAACTTCAAGTTGGTGGAAAGATCCTTTATGCTTGAAGATTTTTCTTGTTACTATCCTTATATCCAAGTAAGTAGTCTTGAATTCTTGTTTCTATCTTGGCCGAAATCTGGTTGTGTTGTGTTTGTGCATGTTTGGAGGTTGAGATTCCCTTGTGTAGTGAAATCGGGTATGAAGTTTGTGAAGGTTCTTGTTGGGCCGGTTTTGTGCATATTATTTTCTAGTGTTGTGTTGAGTTTTTCATCGAGGTTTTGGATCATGTTCCTAAATTGAACAAATTGGAATGTGTGCTTGTTTTGTACCTAAATTGGACAAAATTAGTAAATTAGCGTTCCTAAGCTGAATAAATAAAAAATAGTATCCGTTTTTAGCACTTTATGAAAGAGTTGTACCTAAAAATAATATCCCTTTGTAAAACTATCGTCCTTGTAATAGACCGAAACCATAAGGACGAAAATGTAATTATTTCCACTAAATAAAACCCTGCTACCAAACCTCGCCAGTCTCTCACTGCCAAACACCACCACCACCACCAACACTCCACCTCCGATCCATCCCTCGCCGTCGATCTCGCCAGCAGTCCACATAGACGCGCCGGCGACTAGCTTAGGGAGCGCTAGAAGTTTACTGCTCGCTAGGTACCCGTCATCTCTGTTTTATTGGTGCAATTTCATAATCCAAACACATTATCAATTTATTACTACTTGGTTAGATTAAAAGTAATTAACAAAAATCACACAATTTTGCTGAAGTGACTACAAATAATTTCAATAGTTTTTGTTATATGCACATTTAATAATAACTTCTGCAATGCTAGACACAGTCCCTACATTTTATGGAAGAAGCTTCAACTCTCTGTATTTTCAGTTATCGTAAGTACATAATATTCATCTCTTTTTTGTTTCTTCTGTTTTCTTGGTTAACAAACAGAAGTTAGGCTGACATTGTTTATATGTTTAGTTTTTCTTTTTCCTGCAAATTAATGACTTAAGTTTTTTTTTTTTTTAATTTATATATGTTTTATTTGATCAGATTCTGTGTTGGTATGTAGTTGAACGGGATTGGACATTATCTGGTAACGTGGGTTCACGTTAAATTGTATTTTGAATTGAGCTGACGTATTTGATCTTCAATTCTTAAATTGTTCGATGAAACGTGTGGGAGAATTATGAAAGTTGAACTTGATTTTGCATGATGCTATGAAGAATTTTCGAAACACCCAGAGATATGAAAGTAAAGAAAAAATTAATTAACCCCTCTATCACACTTTCAATTCTTCACTTTTATCTTGAGCACTAGTTTCAATTGTGATTGTAGTTTAATGATTCTATATTGGTATTTATTAGCGCAACAAATTGCACGATCAAATTAAGAGAGCTATATAATTGTAATTCACAATTCCCTTGGTTATACTATTTCTAAGCATATGATCTTTGTTCTCTTATTCTCTCTTTGGCATATATTCCTGTTTTCCTCTTTTTTGTGAAAGAAGAAAAAAACAAATTGTTAGAATAGCTCAAAAATGTTTTATTTCTCTCTCTAGGTGAAGCCAACTGCATATTTGGTGCTGTAGAATTGTTGGGTATGTACTACCTTAGCATTTCTATATTTGAGTGCTTACTGGTCTATGTTTCTTAGGATAGGTATATTACCATTTTACTCTGATTGGAAAAATGTTGGTTGAGTTGTAGATACAACATATTTTCTGGTATTATCAAATTTTGACTTTCTGTTTTTAGTTTTGAGATTTATTGTTTGCTCCTTGATGTTAATTGATGCAAAGTTTTATTTAACTTTATCTTTCTTCGCATTAATTAGTGAGAACTTACTTAGAAATCAAGAAACAATATCTGATCATAAAAGTATGGGAACTGAAATTGACCCATGTACATTTAATTTGACAGTTACTCATAGAGTTGTTATCGAAACCATGGCACTGCGATTGGTGACTAGGAAGTTAGGGAGTAAGCTCTTACCAATGTGCTCTTCTGCTTCTCTACTGCATTCACATGCGACTAGCTTTGGTAACTTCTCTCTCTGACACAGACATGGACATGTATGATTATGCTGTATCTAGAAGTCAACTATCTTCTACTAGTATTTTGTGCATTCAGATACTTAGGTTGGTGCAGAAAATATCTTAATTACACTTTGGATGGATTCTTTGTGAATAACAAAAAGCCAATCAATGCGGTATTTAATCTAAATAAAATTGAATACATATTATAAACATCAATCATGTGAAAAATAGAGAGTGGAAGAAATGCTCAATACAATTTTCCTATTTCAAAGAAAGTCAAAACAAGATAATTAAAATTTGAACCGCTGGATCTTTCAAAATCTTACTTTTGAAGGTGATGCTTGAAGAGTGATACCTGTTGCACTTTGACAGCAGCTATATTTTGCTTTGTATTCTGACATTGAAAGAATATGTCTGCAGAATATGCTAGATAAATGTGAGATATTCACTTTTCCCTTGAAGTAAAAGGATATTCTGTGCTTTTTTGGCAAATTTTCCAACAGATAGCTAAAAGGATGTTAAAAGATTTTGTGAGGAGGATGTCAAATTTTTGGGTGGAGGGTTTTTTTTTTCCTTTTTTTTAACTATAAAGTTTTTTATTAAATTAGTAAATGGCACAGATAGAGTTTGAATTCTGGCATGCCTTTTTTGTGCTTCTTTCGTAAAGGATTTTTTTTTATAACATGAAATCCATGGCTTTTCGTATGAGTTCCTCAAGTTCTAACTTGGGACTACTGTCAGACTTGACAGCTTTAGTGGCTAGAAACTTGTACGATATGTATATATCAATTTTCAGTTACAGGTTTATATTGAATTATTGCTCACTTCAGTTAAATTTTCAGGATATAAAGAAGTACGGGAAGAAGATAAAAGTCAATTGGTTGGTAATGTCTTCAGCAGTGTTGCTTCTAACTATGATCTCATGAATGATTTGATGAGTGGTGGATTGCATAGATTATGGAAGGATAGGTTAAATTCTCAGTGTTATTCATTAGCAATTTTGTCAAATGTGCAAACTACTTTACTTTACCTTCACATTGTTAGATATCCTCTTTGCACTTTTCAGATTGGTTTCCAAACTGAATCCATTCCCAGGAATGAAGCATCTTGATGTGGCTGGTGGAACAGGTCAGTTTAACTTATGTTATAACTATTTGCAGCTTATGTACAGGTATCAGGCTCACTAGAACTGAGAGCATGAGACGTGTGGATGATTAATTCTTTAACTTCAGTTTTTTTTTTTTTTTTTCATTTGNATGAAATTGATAACACAATGAATAACAAACTATGAAACGTCTTGATCATAAATTTAATTATAAATTCTTAACATAAACTAGAATGATCGATATTAGTCTCTTATTCATGTACTTGGAATCTCACCTTTCATCTTATAAATAAAAGTTTAATACATAAATTCTATATTCTATATATTATTATGAATAAATAACAAAAATACATGGCAAATTTATTAAATAATCTTATATCAATTTTGTAAAAATTTTGTGAGAACAAAGGAGTATGAAATATAGTTCTTGTAATATATAGTACATTTTTTTCAGACATAATTAACTTAATTCTTATAGAGCAAGACATTAAATTGCTCCATTGTTCATACTATTATAAACATACTCCGCGGAAGCTTGAAGTAAGGGTCTCTTCCTTTCTCTTTTGTCCCCAAAACCTTACATTTTTTCATGATGGAGGAGCCCAAGGGTCGACCAGTGGGTGGCACTGAGTACAGCTGGTGCCGTGCTGTGCCCGGCGGCACCGGCATTGCTGTCCTGGCAATCCTTACCTCAAAAACCCTAGAAGCCTTAAAACTTCAAAACGCCATAAATAAACTACAAAAATTACACCCAGTACTAAGGTCAAAACTCCACAGAAACCCTAGCAAAAACAGCTTCTCCTTCATCACATCTACGACTCCTTACGTTCAAATCAAGTCGTTTAACCTCTCATCAACCTGTAAAATACTTGAAAGTCTTAACCCTCCGACGAAAAACTTGGCTATTTCGCCTTTACAATCACTTCTTGAACATGAACTTAACCAACATGTTTGGTGGTGTAGTAATGATAATAACGAAAATGATATGTTCTTGGCGAGCATGTACTCACTGCCTAATGAAAAGTGGGTGGTGGTGCTCCGGCTTCATGTTTCGGCGTGCGACCGGACGACCGCGGTGTCTTTGCTGAGAGAGCTGCAAGAGCTGGTGGGTGAAGCAGAAGAGGAAAAAGAAGAGAGGGGAGGGAAGGTGGTGAATGAGATTAATTTGGGAATTGAGGATCTTATTCCAAGTGGGAAAGTTAAGAAAAGTTTATGGACAAGAGGGATTGACATGCTTAGTTACTCGATGAATTCATTCAGATCAACGAATCTGAAATTCATTGATGTGAACTCGCCAAGATGCTCTCAGGTGGTGAGAATCCAGATGAACAAAGATGAAACTGAGAGGATCATTTCTGTAAGTTCAATATTATGTTAATTATTTATTATTGTTTAGACTTCAGAAATCTCCAAAAAAACTTACTTTGCATGTCCAACTTGAAAACAGGGGTTTCAATCGAATCCTCTAATATTTAAAAAAACAAAAAACAAACTATATAGGTATTTATGAGAGTGTTTAAACCCTAAATCTTAAAAAACTGTTAAAAAAATAATAATAAAAACATAAATTGATTGCACATATATATATATAAAAAAAATTGCAGGGTTGCAAATCAAGAGGAATAAAATTATGTGGAGCGCTAGCAGCAGCTGGAGTGATGGCTGCTCAGAGCACAAAACGTTCTCAGTCTGATCGAAAGTATGCAGTGGTAACTTTCACTGATTGCCGTTCCATTCTTGAGCCACCGCTTTCAGCTCACCATTTTGGTAAGTTAATCTTTGATTAATTAATAATAATTCTTGTTTAATTAACCTGTTGGTTTTTAGTATACAACTTCCAGAATCTTGAAAATTAATATAGTTCTTATTCCCTTTCATGACGTGGATAGATTGAAAATATTAACATAAACATGTGAGGGGTTCCAGCAGATTCATTAATTATATGATCCTGACTTCTGGAGTTAAGGTGGCCCTCTGCAACTCTGTAAGCGTGGTCTTTTTGAACAAGCTACTGTATGCACAATATCCTTCCTTAAGCACGACCACCTGTTTAATTAATTAACCATTGATCATGTTTAACAATGTATGCAAACTGAGTATATATATATATATATATATATATAGTATCTTAAATTAATTTTATTAGTTAGAGAAATTTTGACTCATGTCTTCAACAGGTACTCTAATCTCACTCCATAATCAAAAAATTTAATTCATACAATAAGTTTAAGTTTGTGATAATATTATTCTTTATTCAGGTTTTTATCACTCAGCAATCATGAACACACACATAATAAGAGGAGGAGAAAAACTATGGGAGCTGGCCAAGAAAATGTACATGGCATTTGCAAACTCAAAGAAGAGCAACAGGCATTTCTCAGACATGGCGGACCTCAACTTTTTAATGTGCAAGGCTATCGAAAACCCCGGCTTGACCTCATCTTCATCCCTGAGAACATCTCTGATGTCAGTGTTTGAGGACACAGTGGTGGATGATTGCAATGAGAAGCAACAAGAACTTGTTGGGTTGGAGGACTACATAGGATGCGCTTCGGTTCACGGACTTGGGCCGTCCATGGCGTTGTTCGACACCTTGCGCGGCGGAAGATTAGACTGTGTGTGCGTGTATCCGTCGCCGTTGCACTCAAGAGAGCAAATGCAGGGGATGGTTGATTGTATGAAGAGTATTCTTGTGAATTCTGTGACTGAATGTGGAGAGTAATGAGAGATGGGCAGATGGCTAAATTATAAATTATCTACTTATAACGGCTTTTACTTAAAATAAAGATATTCATGACGTGCTTTTTTGTGAATCTGATTTCTGATTTCTGATTTCTGGTTTTTTTTTTTTTTTTTTGTTCGTTTGATTCGATTTGATTATTTGTTGCTTTTGTTTTAGTATTTTGGATAGTATTTTTAAAAAAGTAAGTGTTGAATGGTAATAACGAGGTAAGATTTAAAATTATAAAAACATCCCTACCTATCCATTAAATACTGGCAGCCGGCCACCACCACCAAAGGGTGGCCGAAGTCACTGCATCGGCGTACGATCGGCCAGATTTGGCCAGTCATGCGTTGAGATAGCATTTTTCAGTCAGATCCACTGTGGATTGGTCGAAAAAGGCTATATCGGTACACTACTGGTCAGATCTAACTAGTAGTAACCTATTATACCAGATTCCGACCACTTTCCGATGGTGGTGGTTGGAATCTGACAAATATAGGTGATGAAGGTGTTTTTGTTAATTTCTAAACTTTTTTTAAGGTTATTTAGTTAAATTAATTAATTTAAAGAATTTAAAATAATCGAATAAAATATAATAATATTTTTAAAATGATAAAACAAATATGTATTTTGAAAATAATAGGAATAGGATACCAGAAAAATAGGAAACAAACGCAGACATTTGAGATTGTTAATGTCACCGAGACCTATAGACCTATATATATATATATATATCATAATTAATTAAAGTTGTTTGTTTTAACTTTTTAACGGTCAAATTAAAAAACTGACCCGAAAGAAATTGTCATGGATACCCCGTTATCTTGTTTTCGACTTTTTTGCCATTGTTTATAGATATAAATTTATGTGCAATCTTTATCTAAGATTCTCCGAATGGTTAATAATTGGTTCAAATCATTTTAGTTTTCCAAGCTTATCTAGAAGCTGATATGTATGTTTGAGAAGACAAGGACACAAGAAAAATATGTTGAAATCACAGATAACTCTTACAAAAATAAATTATTTTTCATTTAAATAAATAAAATATATTTTCTATAACTTGCATCATTCAGACGACTTAACATAGAACAAAAATTTAGTCCTTTAAATTAGTGTTTGTCCTAGTTAGAGTCATGATAATAATCAAACGATACAATCCTAAAGTTGTATCTCACAAATTAAGGGTGATCGGTTCCAGATACTTAGCATTTTTTAAAGAAACCAGAACCAAAACCAACTAGTTCTTAAGATTTGAAACTTGGAACCGAAACCGGCCGGTTTCGATACCAGTTCCAGTTCCTAGTACCGAGGTAAATTTTAATTACCCCCTACTTTTTAAAAAATGACAAATACACACCAAAAAATTACAAATACACGTCTAATAGTTTACAAAAATTATAATTTAGTCTTGGTTCCTATCTGGGTACTCGAACTTTGTTCTGGTTTTGGTTCCAGTTCCCCGTTCTAGTTTTGTAGGAACCAAAAACAGACCCGGAAACTCCCAGTTCCAATTTTCTAGAACTTGAACCGGACTATAACGGGACTGATTTTAGTTTTGTTTCTACCCTTGACCCATGCTCACCCCTATCACAAACCAAACCGGCTCAATGAATATTTATGTTTATTCAACATTCGAACAATGTTTGTTGAAATATAAAAAAATTATTGCGATGGTAGTTATCTTTAGATTAGCATATTTTAGTTAGTATATAAATATAAATAAATAAATAACTACTAATAGATCAGTGACATTATTGAATTAGCAATATAATAGTATATATTCATTTTATGATTTTTAACTATTTAAAACATCCAACATAAAATTAATTTTTCCAAACATATGTAAACAAAGGAAAATCTCATCCTTTCTTGTACGTAATTAAAAGGATAAATATCTCGGATTCCATCTTATTGGATAAGGGTGAGCACCCATGATGGATTAACCCAAACGACGTTTGAAGTGGAAACTGTCAAAGGCAGTTTTTGCCTAAAAATCTGCTTGGTAATTGCTGCCCATATATAAGTGAAGTTTTTTTTAGAAAACTCATTATTCACTCTCTCTCTTTAAAAATTGTTAAAGAAAAATACTCTACGGTGATTTTCTCTCCAGATTCAACTTTTGCTTCAGAGTTAAGGAGAAGAGGTATTTATGATGTGAAAGACGTTGTAATTCGTTTATGTAAAATGTGATTGCAATGGGTGCCTATTAACATGATCTTGGGATTAGTTTAGAATATTTATTATTCTGAATTTTTTCCAACAATGGTATTAGAGATGTGGTTTACATTGTTTTTAATTTCATACTGTTGTGTTAAAGCATGTTGCATGTTACTTAAATGCAGTTCTGAAATTTCATTTTTTGTGCGTAAAAAGTTGTCTTTCTGGTAGTGATAATTAGATTATTAGATTCCTTATGAAATTATTAAGAAAATGGCTTTTGAATCATAAAAAAAGGGAGTTAAAATGACTTAGTTATGCCTATTTAAAGATTCAGGTTTTGTATGGGTTGTTTTCTGGGTCGAGTACCAAGTTACAGACCCAGACAGAGGTAGAAGATGACAAGGACCGAAAGTCGTTTTAATTTCAGCCTTATAAACGACTTGTTATTTGTTTTACTCCTTTTAATAAAAAAAAATGAAAACCAATTTGGGTGGTGAGACTTGAACCCAAGTCTTTGGGTAGAAAGGAGATAAGTTTAACCACTAGGCTACAATTTTGTTTGTGTTAATTAAACTTACAAATCCTATATATTCATCTTTGGCCCAACCCAAAAACAAAATAAAATGGGTCAAGTTGACCCACGTATTTGACCCAGAACATCAAATGGGTTAGTCAAACCTGGTAATGGTCAATCGACCTGGTCAACCCCTACCATATGACTAAACGGGTTAGTCAAACCGGGTCAACTCCTGACCCATAAGGTCAAACAAAGTCAACGGGTCAAATTGACCTGGTTAAAGGTGAAACGAGTACCCGAATTCAGCGTGAGGCGTGTGGCAAGCGCGTGGAGAACCCTGACCGACGCGTGGAAGAGCGTGACTACCTCTGGGTGGCGCGTGGAGTGTTCTAAATTTTTTTTTCTTTGCTGTAAAGAATAAAATGCATACTTGGTATGTTATTATGAGTCTAATTTTGTTATTAAGTCATAAACATGTATATATATTATTTATCAAATATAGTCAACCTTTATTTGATAAATAAATAGTTTTTTTGTATTTGTTATAGAAAAATGTTATGTTATAGACGAGCAATGGCTGCTAGAACACCTACTCAAAAGGAAAGCGTTATGAACATAATTATAACTCTACAAACTCACACCTTAATATTAAGAGACACAAAGGATGAGTTGGTGCAACTCGTAAATCATTTCATTTATATGAATGAAAAGATTCAAGAAATTGTCTGGATAGGGGAATTAAAGGAAGATGAGTTGAAATACAAAGTCCTTAGAGAGACTCTTGGTTACCCTAGTATCGTTGGTCTCTTTGAGCTGGTTTGGAACAAGCTGAAAGTTCAAAGTCTTAAAGATGACAATAAAGATTATAGACGTTTAGTCAACAACTACATCAAGAAGTACATAGATTGGGGTGCCAAAAAGACAGCTGGTGCATCTATATGAGTCTCCACTCGTAAAGGACATCACAAGAAACTGGGAGTTCCCTTGCCTAGGATTACTTACAAGTTAGATTAAGACCTTAGGATAAGGATTATCAAATCCTTCCCAGTTTATGGAATGTGGCAGTACACTTAGTTTTTTTTTGGAAATTGTTTGTCTTAATGTCACTACATGTTGAATTCTATTTACATAATGGAATCGGTTTTTATTTATTTATTTATTTTTCATTAAAATTTAAATTTTTATGTGAATTTATGTTGAATTATACTTATATGATTGTGTTTTAATATTATTTTAGAATTGCAATTAATTATATATATGATAATTGGAGATTAGAATTTTGGATGATGATTATTGACATTGTTAACTTTTGATTCCAAATCTAATATACAATTATTATCAATATAATTAATTAAATATATGTATGTTCCAAGCATTGAATAACATGCATTATCCAATGTGTAATTTTTTTTAGAAATGACATTTGCATCTAAGAACATTGTTGCCGAACTTAATAAAGGAGAAAAATTTAATGGCAAAAATTATGAGGTATGGAGCATGAAAATCCAATATGTCTTGGAAGAACAAGAGGATCTTGAAGCTCTTACCACGACCATAGAAGAGTCTAAAGAACGAGTCACAGCTCAACATAGAAGAGACCGTGCAGCTTATGACATGTGGAAGAAGAAAAATTCCACTGCTCGCATCACTTTGTTAAGCAGCATGGACAATGATTTCATGAAAAAGTATCGAGATTACGAATTAGCAAATGACATGTGGTCCGCCCTTGTTACAAAGTTTGGCGGTACGTCCATTACCAAACTTCAGTCACTCACTATCAAGTTTGACACATATAAGAAAAAGCCTGAACATACTATGAGAGTACACTTAAGGCACTTGTCAAACATGATTAGTGAGTTGGGAGATGCAGGTCATGTCCTAACTGATGAACAACAGGTTCAAGTTGTCATAAGATCATTGCCTCAAAATTGGGAACACATGAAGATACACCTTACCCACAATGAGGGCATACAAAATTTAGAAGATGCTACACAACATTTGGAACTGGAAGAAGATAGCCTTAATGCGAGTAAGGCAAATATTGATGTGTATAATACTGGTTCCAGTTCACATGGTGGGAAGGGATTTAAATGTAAATTCCAAGGTGGATCCCAAAGAAAAGGCAATACTGATAAGGCTCAAGGGAAGAAGAGAAAGTTTTATAAACATGGAAAAGGAAAACATCCTGCCAAGAAGAGAAACATGGCAAAGGTGAAATGCTATAACTGTAACAACAAGGGACATTTTGCTCGCAATTGTAGCAAGCCGAAAAAGATAAATTACTTGTTTGCACAAGTAAGTTATATAAATGTTTCCAGTTCTGTTTTTCTAACTGAATCTCATCCTTTGTGGACTGTAGATTCAGCAGCAACAGACCACATAGCAAAAGAAAGGAGTGCTTTCGTGGAGTTTCGACGAATACCACAAGAAACAAAATGGATATATGTAGGTAACAATTCAAAAGTGGAAGTTAAAGGGATCGGCAAATGCAAATTGATCATGTGTGGAGGTCGAATCCTATACCTACATGACGTGTTATATGCACCCGATATTTGTCGAAATTTGATTTCCGTGTTAGAACTTATTAAACTAGGTTTTAATTTAAACTTTTTCAGTACTTGTGTCCATTTATTTTTGGACACAACATGCTATGGTTGTGGCTATATTTCTGATGGTTTTATCATACTTGACATTGCTCATAATTATAGTAATGTTTGTTTTTCTTTCATTACATCTTCCAATAATGATGATGTGAATGTATGACATGCACGGCTTGGCCATATTGGCCAACAACGAATGAATATACTAGCAAGAGAAGGCTTGTTAGGATCCTTAACAAAAGTAGACTTGACTACTTGTGAACATTACTTGACTACTTGTGAACATTGCCTAGCTGGAAAAACAGCAAGAAAACCATTTGGAAAAGCGATAAGAGCTGAAGTTCCATTGCAACTAATTCATTATGACATATGTGGTCCAATGAATGTGAGGGCTAGACATGGGGCTATTTATTTCATCACATTTATAGATGATTTCACTCGATATGGTTATGTTTTTTGCTTTAGAATGCTTTTAGAAGTTTAAAAACTTAGTTAAGAATCAATTAGATAAAAAGATAAAACCCTACAAACTGATCGAGGTCGTGAATATTTATTTGATCAGTTAAGAAATTTTTGTGATGAAATGGGAATAGAATATCAATTAACTATTCCAAGAACTCCGTAACAAAATGGTGTTGCAGAACGAAGAAACAGAACCCTACTTGAGATGGTGAGGTCTATGATGGCACAAGCAAACTTGCCCATCACCTTTTGGGGTGATGCTTTATTGACTGCCACATATATCCTCAATCGAGTACCCTCCAAATCTATTACTACTATACCATATGAGTTATGGAAAAATTGGAAACCCGATTTGAGTCTCTTAAAGCCATGGGGATGTGCTGCCTATATTCATGATCCTTCCCATAAATATGAAAAATTAGGTCCAAGGAGGAAGAAATGTATCTTCATAAGATACTCAGAACATTCAAAGGGATACGTCTTCATAGGAGAACAAGAAAGTGGTAGCATCACCGAGTTTGAATCATGAGATGTCACATTCTTAGAAACCGATTTTCCTAAGAAGGGCGAGTTAGGTCAAGACTTGTTTCTATATGAAACACAAGACCAAGACAATTCTGTTGCCAAGAATCAGTTGGTTATACTACATCCCAACAGGAGCGATATGGAAGTTGATGAATCAGTTTTAGATCCTCCATTATTCCTGTAATGCCCACATAGAGGTATGTAATTTAATTTATGTTCTTATACCCTTAGTTGAATTTTGTTAAAGTTATTTTGAGAAAAAATGTGAAGAAAATCCCTTAAACTTTCATTAGGGGTAAAATGGTCTTTTCACTCAAAATTAGTTGAAAAATTGGGGAGTGAAAAGAGATAGAATTTCATGGAGAATGCAATAAAAATGAGGGCATTATCGTAATTGACTAAGGGACATAGATGGAATTTTTAAGAAAGAGCAAGGGCAAAATGGGAAGGCATGTGTTAATTGTAAGTTAATAAGGGTTTGGGTTTAGAAAACCCTTCATTTTTTCTTCTCCACCGCCATTCCCAATCACCACTTCCTCTCAACTCTTCTTTCAATATTTCAAGAATTTTAGAGGGCTTTTTGAGTAGTTTGGGGTAGAAAGTTAATCTAAGGCATCCTAAGGTAAGGATTCTTGCTTTAGATGTGAAGATTTGCTTATATATGTATATTGAAGTCTTATGGTTTCATTGTTTAAAGTTGTAGAGAAGAGATAAGCTATCAAAGGAAAGGAAAAGTTTTAGTGAAATCTCTCCATTACAAGGTAAGTAAATCCAACCCAAGTAGAGATTTGAGTAATCCTTTGAGTAGAAATTGAGTAGAGATTTATGTATGTATAAGTATGTTATGTTATTGAGATGAGTTGAGATAAATATTTGCTTTGTGGTTGTTGAAAACACTTCAATTGTGAGAAGTGTTGTTGAATGATGAGAATGTAGTTTGAGATGAAATTAAAAGAATTGGGGAAGTATTGTGGGAGTGTTTGTGCCGTGCGGTTATGGTGATGATACAAGAGAGTTTTTCTCTCATTTTGGATGGTTTAGGAAACAAATTGAATGATAATTAAATTAGGGTTTGTTTAGGCACAATTGTTGTTTGATGAAATGCCTAAGTGAGAACATGTTACCATGGTTGCCCTGTCACAGCTGTGACCTTCTGAGTGATTTTTGGGCATCTTAAATATTGAACTGGGTTGAGACCAAAACATAAAAGTTGTAGCCCTATCTCTAATATTTAAAACTAAACCAAAACCGTAGCAATCCGATGTGTATAACTCAAGTTATGCCTTCTTGAGGGTGACCTGTGCAGAATGACTATCTTGATGCAACATTGCATTTGTGCATTTCATAAGTGCATTAAGTAAGAAATTTTAAGCATGAACCATCCTTATACATTAATTGTGCATTGAGAAGTAGCTTGAGAAAGAGTAGAGAACTTTGTGAATGAACTACTCTAAGAGTAGAGAGAATGAGAAAAACACAAAGAGCGTGTTGGTGCTTTGTGAACTCCACCCGGCAGTCACGAAGAGTGGGTTGGTGCTTTGTGAACTCCACCCGACCGTGCCTCCAGTCATACGAGGCCGTGACATTCAAGTGAGAAAGAATAAAGAGAGAATGAGTAGAGTCACAAAGAGTGGGTTGGTGCTTTGTGAACTCCACCCGGCCGTGCCTTCGGTAAGATGAGGTCGTGACTTACAATAGAAAATTAATAAAAGAGAGCTGTGTGAAAGAGAAACAGAAAGAGACAAGAAATGAGACAAGAAATGTGTAAGGAAAGAATTAAGAGAAAGAGTTACGAGGACAGACGAGTAGAGGTTTACTTACTGAGCATTATTTTTGTGCTCACCCAGTGGTTTTTATTTGTGTTTACAAGATCTAGGTGAGGACGCAGTCGGATTGGCATCGGCAAGCGAGGAGCAATAGCTACACTGTCCACTGTTTTTGATAAATTTTTATAAAATGATATCTTATTTGGTAATAAGAATGTTTATATGTAATAAAAGAAAATTTTGGGCCCATCTACTTTTGTTGATATAAATGTATTTTACTTTATGTATTTCTATGAGTATCCTAGTATAAAGGAGTTATTACATTTTTGGTATCAGAGCAGAGATTTTGGGATTTGACAGTGTACTATTCTCATCGCCACGACGTCCGATAACTGACTGTGTGAGTTAATTCTTTCCTTACTATAAATGTTTCTCGAATTGATTAAATGTGGTTGTTTTGTAGATGAGGCGTAGTAACCGAAAGCGTGGTAAGGGTGTGATGAATGAGGGAGAACCTTCTAACCCACCAGAAGCTACGTCCCCTCCCTTGGATGAAGCTAGAATTCGGGGGATTGTACAACAAGTTATGGGAGAGAGCCAAGGGAGAGTTGGAACCCCCGTGCAGGTACCACCAACCACTATTGTAGAAAGAGAACAACCGGTACCTCCCCTAGTACAGAACAAAATTGAACCAATTTATGGTCTTCCCAGTCAACATCAATCGTCAGAGTTTAAGGGTACTACGGACCCGGTAGTAGCAGAGGAATGGTTTAAGTCCGTAGAACGTATAACAGCCTTGTTTCCCATGACGGATAGGGAGAAGATCCGATATGCGAGTTTCTTATTTCGAGGTGATGCTCGAATTTAGTGGGAATTCATAGAAGATGACTTGGGAAGAATTTAGACAAGATTTTGAGGCCGAGTAAAGAACAGAGGACTAAGTTCATGAGAAGGTCCAAGAATTTATCAGCTTGCAATAGGGGTCTAGTACCGTGAAGGAGTACTCAGTGAAATTCAACTCCTTTGCAAGATTTGCACCCAGAATAGTTAGTACTCTGGCATTGAGAAGAGACAAGTTTGTACATGGATTAAGCCGGAGATAGCTCGGGATATAATGATGAGTTCGAATCCCCCTCGAACTTATAGTGAGGCCTTGAGGTGAGCAATGAAGGCGAAAATATTTGAGAATAAAATTCCCCCAGTAGGTTCCTCGGCAGGAAGACCAAGTGAGCCATCCTCCGCTCTGCAGAGAGAGAAATTTGAGGGTGTGAAAAACAAAGAAATGAAGAATAATAAGAAGAAGTTTCAATCTAGGCAGAATAAAAGAGATTGGAGGAGTAAGCGGCCTCGGACGGAAGGGTTTCCTTTTTGCCCTAAATGTGGGAGGAACCACCTAGGAGAGTGTCTGAGGGACCAGAGGGTGTGTTATAGGTGCCGATAGCTAGGGCACTTGATGAGAGATTGTAAAGCTCCTCTTCCACCACCCACACAAAGTTCTGGAGGTACTACTAATGCCAGAGTGTTTACAGTGGCATAGGGTGAAGCAGAGGCCAGTCCATCAGCAGTTACTGATCAGTTATTATTCCATGCTATTCCTTTATATGCCTTAATTGATTCAGGAGCCACTCATTCTTTTATATCTTATGGGATGATAAAGAGGTTAGGTTTGAAACCTACTAAAGTGACTCAACCCATTAAGATAGAGTTACCTGATGGGGTTAGTGTTTTGACGCAAGAGATGTTGTTAGGAGAGTCTATGGTGATCCAGGGTAGAGAGTTAACGGTTGATCTAATAGTTTTTGATATGCCCGACTTTGATGTGATATTGGGCATGGATTTTCTAGGGAGGTATGGAGTAGAAATTGATTGTCGGAAAAAGAAAGCGAGATTCAATCTTGATAGTGGAGACAAGTTTAGTTTTGGAGAGGGCCATCAGTTGAGTATGTTGATTAGCAGTGTGAAGGCTTGAAAGATGTTGAGAAATGGGTGTTTGGGATATATTGCCCATGTAGTGCAGAGTGGTGATGTTCCACAGCCAAAGATTCAGAGGGTGCCAGTAGTTCGAGATTTTCTAGATGTGTTTCCGGAAGAGTTATCAAGTTTGCCTCCAGAAAAGGAGGTTGAGTTTAGTATTGAACTAGCACTAGGAACAGCACCAATATCTAAAGCCCCTTATCGAATGGCCCCAGCAGAGCTTTAGGAATTAAAGAAGCAACTCCAAGAGCTTTTGGATAAAGGTTTTATTTGACCGAGTCATTCTCCTTGGGGAGCCCCAATTCTGTTTGTGAAGATGAAAGATGGGTCCCTACGGATGTGTATTGATTATAGAGAATTGAATAGAGTGACAGTGAATAATAAGTACCCGCTACCTCGTATTGATGATTTGTTTGATTAGTTGAAAGGCGTCGCAGTGTTCTCTAAAATTGATTTGAGGTCAGGGTACCATCAGGTAAGAGTGGCCGAGCAAGATGTGGCTAAGACTGCCTTCCATACAAGGTATGGGCATTATGAGTTTATAGTGATGCCGTTTGGCTTAACTAATGCGCCAGCAGTTTTTATGGGCTTAATGAACCGGGTATTCCATGATTATTTGGATCAGTTTATAGTGGTTTTCATTGACGACATCTTGGTTTATTCTAAGTCGAGAACAGAGCATGAGGAACACTTGAGAATAGTGTTGCAACGATTGAGAGAAAAGAAGTTGTATATTAAATTTTCTAAGTGTGAGTTTTGGCTTGATCGAGTGATATTTCTGGGCCATACTGTGTCTAAGGAAGGGATTTCAGTGGATCCGAGTAAAGTGAAGGCAATCCTTGAATGGCAGAGGCCGAAAACAATAAAAGAGGTCAGAAGTTTCTTGAGCCTAGCAGGTTACTACCGGCGATTTGCAGCAGGGTTCGCCCAGTTGGCTAAACAGTTGACAGCTCTTACGAAGCAGAAAACTCATTTTGTATGGTCAGAAGCATGTGAGGAGAGCTTTCAGGAGTTGAAGAAGAGGTTAACGACAACTCCTATATTAGTGTTACCACAGGAGGGTGTAGATTATGACATTTATACAGATGCCTTACTACAAGGACTTGGTGTTGTGTTAATGCAATTAGGTAGGGTGATAACATATGCCTCTCGGCAATTGAAAGAGTATGAGACAAGATGCCCTACGCATGATTTAGAGTTGGCAGCCGTGGTCTTCGCATTAAAGATTTGGAGGCATTACCTTTATGGTGCCAAGAGTAATATCTACACCGATCATAAGAGTTTAAAGTATTTCTTCATTCAGCAGGAGCTGAATATGAGACAAAGAAAGTGGTTAAAGCTGGTTAAGGATTATGAGTGTGAGATCAAGTATCAACCGGGAAACGCCAATGTAGTGGCCGATGCCTTGAGTAGAAAAACTTATTTGTCTCGGCTCACTAAGCAGAAAGAGTTGATAATGAGTTGTGTAAAGAGCAGATTGAAGTGATTCTGGGAAGGATTGCCATGGTGGAGGTTCAATCTACTTTACTAGAGGAAGTCAGAGATAAGCAATTGGCCGATGAGTGGTGTCAGAGAATAGTTCAACAAGTACATGAGGGCAAGGTAACGGAGTTCCATTTAATAGATGGTGTCCTCTATTTCAGGAGTTGGTTGTGTATCCCTCAGAATGATGAGTTGGGGAAGAGAATACTTACTGAGGCTCATGACACACCATACACTGCTCATCATGGAGCAACCAAGATGTATCAAGACGTAAAGAAAGGCTATTGGTGGCCAGGTATGAAGAAGGATATTGCAGAATTTGTAGCTAAGTGCCTGGTTTGTCAGCAGGTGAAAGCAGAACACCAACGGCCGTCAGGGTTACTTCAGCCACTTAGTATTCCAGAGTGGAAATGGGAGAGCATTTCGATGGATTTTATTACAAGTCTCCCCAGAGTACAGCGAGGGTATAATGCTATNCTTGGCAATTGAAAGAGTATGAGACAAGATACCCTACGCATGATTTAGAGTTGGCAGCCATGGTCTTTGCATTAAAGATTTGGAGGCATTACCTTTATGGTGCCAAGAGTAATATCTACACTGATCATAAGAGTTTAAAGTATTTCTTCACTCATAAGGAACTGAATATGAGATAGAGAAGGTGGTTAGAGCTGTTTAAGGATTATGAGTGTGAGATCAAGTACCAACTAGGAAAGGCCAATATAGTAGCCGATGCCTTGAGTAGAAAAACTTATTTGTCTCGGCTCACTATGCAGAAAGAGTTGATAAAAGAGTTATGTAAAGAGCAGATTGAAGTGATTCTGGGAAGGATTCCCATGTTGGAGGTTCAATCTACTTTACTGGAGGAAGTCAGAGATAAGCAAGTGGCTGATGAGTGGTGCCAGAGAATAGTTCAACAAGTACATGATGGCAAGGTAACAGAGTTCCATTTAATAGATGGTGTCCTCTATTTCAGGAGTCGGTTGTGTATCCCTCATAATGATGAATTGAGGAAGAGAATGCTTACAGAGGCTCATGACACACCGTACACTACTCATCCTGGAGAACCAAGATGTATCAAGACGTAAAGAAAGGCTACTAGTGGCCAGGTATGAAGAAGGATATTGCAGAATTTGTAGCTAAGTGCCTAGTTTGTCAACAGGTGAAAGTAGAACACCAACGGCCGTCAGGGTTACTTCAACCACTTAGTATTCCAGCGTGAAAATGAGAGAGCATTTTGATGGATTTTATTACAGGTCTCCCTAGAGTATAGCAAATGTATAATGCTATATGGGTGATTGTGGATAGGTTAACTAAGTCAGCCCATTTCCTTCCAGTAAAGGAGAGCACCACTACGGATCAGTTGGCTCAGATTTATATTAAGGAGATAGTCAGGTTACATGGTGTGCCTAAGACAATAGTGTTAGATAGAGATTACAGGTTTCTTTCAGCTTTCTGAATGAGTTTATAGAGGAATTTGGGTACTCGATTGGCATTCAGCACTGCCTATCATCCTCAGACGGATGGCCAAACAGAGATAATGAATCAGGTGCTTGAGGATATGTTAAGGGCCTGTTGTATGGATTATAAAGTATCTTGGCATGAGATGTTACCCTTAGTGGAGTTTGCCTACAATAATAGTTATCAGTCTATAATTAAGATGGCGCCTTACGAGGCTTTGTATGGTAGACGATGTAGGTCTCCACTACATTGGGATGAGATAGGTGAAAAGGATGAGTTGAGTACTGCTCTTGGGCTAGAGATGACTCAGAAAATGATAGAAGATGCAAGATTAATCAGAAACAGAATGAAGCAAGCCCAAGATCGATAGAAGAGTTATGCCGACTTGAAGAGAAAAGAGGTTGAATTTCAAGTGGGTGATAAAGTGTTTCTGAGAGTTTCCCCCTACAAGCGAGTGATGCACTTCGGTAATAAAGGAAAGTTAGTACCGAGATATGTAGGTCCATTTGAGGTATTGCAACGAGTGGGAAAGGTGGCCTATAGATTGGCACTACCACCTAGCATGGACAAGGTGTATGATGTTTTCCATGTCTCGATGCTACGGAAGTACGTAAGTGATCCCTCCCATATATTGAGAATAGAGGATGTTGACTTAGAAGAGAACCTTGTGTATGAGGAGCATCCAGTACAGATTTTGGATCGAAGGATTAAAGAGCTCCGGAATAAGAGCATTCCATTAGTAAAAGTCCTTTGGAGAAATCACAAGGTAGAAGAGGCCACATGGGAGGTGAATTTCAGGGACGAAATTCTTATAAGAGGGGGAGAATTGTAACGCCCACATGGAGGTATGTAATTTAATTTATGTTCTCATACCCTTAGTTGAATTTTGTTAAAGTTATTTTGAGAAAAATGTGAAGAAAATCCCTTAAACTTTCATTAGGGGTAAAATGGTCTTTTTCACTCAAAATTAGTTGAAAAAGTGAGTGAAAAGTGATAGAATTTCATGGAGAATGCAATAAAAATGAGGGCATTATTGTAATTGACTAAGGGACATAGATATAATTTTGAAGAAAGGGCAAGGGCAAAATGGGAAGGCATGTGTTAATTGTAAGTTAATAAGGGTTTGGGTTTAGAAAACCCTTATTTTTTCTTCTCCACCGCCATTCCCGTTCACCACTTCCTCTCAACTCTTCTTTCAATATTTCAAGAATTTTAGAGGGCTTTTTGAGTAGTTTGGGCTAGAAAGTTCATCTAAGGCATCCTAAGGTAAGGATTCTTGCTTTAGATGTGAAGTTTTGCTTATATATGTATATTAAAGTCTTATGGTTTTATTGTTTAAAGTTGTAGAGAAGAGACAAACTATCAAAGGAAAGGAAAAGTGTTAGTGAAATCTCTTCATTACAAGGTAAGTAAATCCAACCCAAGTTGAGATTTCAGAAATCCTTTGAGTAGAAATTGAGTAGAGATTTATGTATGTATAAGTATATTATGTTATTGAGATGAGTTGAGATGAATATTTGCTTTGTGGTTGTTGAATACACTTCAATTATGAGAAGTGTTGTTGAGTGATGAGAATGTAGTTTGAGATGAAATTGAAAGAATTGGAGAAGTATTGTGGAGTGTTTGTGCCATGGGGTTATGGTGATGATACAAGAGAGTTTTTCTCTCATTTTGGATGGTTTAGGAAACAAATTGAATGATAATTAAATTAGGGTTTGTTTAGGCACAATTGTT
This sequence comes from Pistacia vera, assembly GCF_008641045.1. NCBI lineage: Eukaryota > Viridiplantae > Streptophyta > Magnoliopsida > Sapindales > Anacardiaceae > Pistacia > Pistacia vera. The sequence goes on from NW_022196825.1 coordinate 110,545, forward strand.
GTTTGATGAAATGCCTAAGTGAGAATATGTTACCATGGTTGCCCTGTCACGGCCGTGACCTTCTGAGTGATTTTTGGGCATCTTACAGATTAAACTAGGTTGAGAGAAAAACATAAACGTTGTAGACCAGTTCTAAGCTTTAACAGGAGATCCAAAACGTAGCAATCCGATGTGTATAACTCAGGTTATGCCTTCTTGAGTGTGACCTGTGCAGAATGACTGTCTTGATGCAATATTGCATTTGTGCATTTCATAAGTGCATTAAGTAAGAAATTTTAAGTATGAACCATCCTTATACATTAGTTGTTCATTGAGAAGTAGCTTGAGAAAGAGTAGAGAACTTTGTCAATGAACTACTCTAAGAGTAGAGAGAATGAGAAAAGCACAAAGAGTGAGTTGGTGCTTTGTGAACTCCACCCGGCCGTGCCTCCGGTAAGATGAGGCCATGACATTCAAGTGAGAAAGAATGAGAAAAACATGAGAAAGAATAAAGAGAGAATGAGTAGAGTCATGAAGAGCGGGTTGGTGCCTTGTGAACTCCACCCGGTCGTGCTTCCGGTAAGATGAGGCTGTGACTTACAATAGAAAATTAATAAAAAAGAGCTGTGTGAAAGAGAAACAGAAAAAGAAAATAAATGAGATGAGAAGTGTGTTAGGAAAGAATTAAGAGAAAGAATTACGGGGACAGACGAGTAGAGGATTTACTTACTGAGCATTATTTTTATGCTCTTCCCGTTGTTTTTCATTGTGTTTACAGGATCTAGGTGAGGACGCAGTCGGATTAGCGTCGGCAAGCGAGGAGCAATAGCTACACTGTCCACTATTTTTGATAACTTTTTGTAAATGATATTTTACTTGGTAATGAGAATGTTTATATGTAATAAAAGAAAATTTTGGGCCCATCTACTTTTGTTGATATAAATGTATTTTACTTTATGTATTTCTATGAGTATCCTAGTATAAAGGAGTTATTACAAAAACTAAATTCAAAGGAAAAGAAAATCAAATCTGAATTCTTGGGTTGCCTCCCAAGCAGCGCCTTTGGTTAAAGTCGTTAGCCCGAGTCTCTGCATGGTCATCACTACTCATGTATCATAAAAAACAAATGAAAAAAACACAACTAAACACTGATTAAATGGAATAACAAAAGAACATAGAACATAAAAAAAAAATCGACAAAGAACATTCCCCGACAACGGCGCCAAAATTTGGTAGCGTGCCGAATGCACCAAATTAATTAACCTTATTAACCTAACTACTAAATTGTATATAGGGTGAGCAAGGGTCGATCCCACAGGGAATGATTTGATTAAATCCTATATTCTATGCCAATAGCCACAATGAAAACAACAAAAAAATACAATAAAACCCCAAACAGGACAACAGGACAACAAAATAATGAAAGAGGGTGTGATTAATGCAATCTAAACTGAAAACAAATTATGGTAGAAAATATCAGATTAAAAACACCAGTTCTCGGTTCAAGATCCACCTAACCATGCATTGGACATACTAATTGTAACATTATTCTGTCTCGTTATTACGGAATTACTGACCCTAGGAAACAACAAGCTCTGTTAACTGAATTTTCCCTTAATTGTCTGGCAACAGCGCCAAAATTTGGTAGCGTGCCAAATGAACCAAATTAATTAACCTTACTAACCTAACTACTAAATTGTATATAGGGTAAGCAAGGGTCGATCCCACAGGGAATGATTTGATTAAATCCTATATTCTATGCCAATAGCCACAATGAAAACAACAGAAAAATACAATAAAACCCTAAATAGTAAACATGACAATAGAGTAACGAAAGGGGGTGTGATCAATGCAATCTAAACTGAAAACAAATTATGGTAGAAAATATCAGATTAAAAACACCAGTTCTCGGTTTAAGATCCACCTAAACATGCATTGGATAGACTAACTGTAACATTATTCTGTCTCATTATTATGGAATTACTGACCTAGGAAACAACAAGCTCTGTTACCAAAATTTTCCCTTAATTGTCACTATTGAAATAAGCTCTTTAGTTAGATCCTAACCCTTGAAAAACCTAGAATAAGCTCTCTAAGTTTAATTCAATGGCAGCCTCAAGAATTAGGAAAGTTGATCAATCCAAGCAACAATCACGCAAGTTCGGATTATTTAACTTAGGTTATTTTATTCAAGGTGACAGACTAAAAACTTATCCATAATCATCTGTCACCATGTGTTACTCATTGAATAGAAATAGGATAATTGCGTATCACAATTCCTAATTCTAACAGATAAAATTCCGATTAAACAATTCAGCAGGCCATTACTAAATCACTCAAACAGAAAATTATAAACAATTAAAACAGAATAACAAAAATAATTCCAATAAAAACGAATTGAGAAAAATGTTACTGAAGTTAAGTTACACCAATGACATGAATTCAGGCTTCAAAATCCCCTTGAACTGAAGAAGAAAGATCAACCGCACATCTGGACGTAGCAAGTAAAAGAAAACCAAAAAAAACTCAAAAGTACTGCTGTTCTCTTCTCCCCTATTTAACCTAACAAGTCATCAATAAATAACATGTGTTTTTCCTTAATTCTACCCCAGGAATCACGAAAATTACTTTCCTAGATCTTTCCTAAAAGATAGACTTCCAAAATTATCAAAATCTTATCAGATATGGAAAACAGAATTTGTCTCTAGCTTGCACCAGCATTCTCACAATGTAAAAGAACTCTTATGGGCTTGGTCACTTCATAAAAGTTGTAGTTCTGGATGTGTATATGAATTTGGGCTTTTGAATCACCTGCATTCGATAACTGAAACTCCAGTTAGGCCGATTCAAAGACTCAACACTCAGCTAGGAATCCTTATGCGAGTAGGATTCTAGGTCCGGTTTTGCAACAACTAATGATTGCCCAAACAAACTCGGATTCTTGCCCACAATACCTTCTTGGAAAGCTTGATTCGTCTACTTTATTTTTTTGGAGAAAAATTTTGTAATCGAGAAATCTGACTCCATGAAAAACCTGAAAAACGCAGCACTGGTCAGAATAACAAAAATCTGGAATTTCCTAATCTTTTCTCACTTATTTCATAAAGTCTATCCAAATATGCCAAACTTACAAAATTAACTCTAATCAAGTCAACTAGGCATGAAACATAACAAAAAACATAATATGGAAGGAATAAAAATATATAAATTACACTCTTATCAAATTCCCCCACACTTAGCTTTTGCACGTCCTCAGGCAAACTAATTCAAACACTGAAAAAAACTACACTCAAGTCATATCAAGAACACCATCATGATGCATAAGCAACAATATTTAATCCATGCATATTCATACCTGACTTAGGAAGCAACAAAATAAAATAAAGTAGAGTTAAGGACATTCATCTCTCTTCATCATTTTCCATAATTACTCTCAATCAGCAATGCGAACAAGGGAACTAATCACAACAAATTCATGTACAACTCACCTCTCAACTTTTTCCTCAACTGTTTCTCTTTACTACTACAAACTGGGTAGCAAACTAGGGAATTTTTTTTTTTTTCTATTTTTCTGTTTTGAACAAATGAGTGCATTTTATGCTCCATCTCATTTCATGGTTGTGTTTATGAGTGAGTGTGTTTTACGCTCCATCTCGNGCAAAAGAATTCTACAATGATTTCATTAATTCTTGAATCTATCTCTAGCATCCAATACTATAATGGTGATTACCCAAGAAGCCTAACATGAATTATTTCTCAATCTCATCATGTTCATCACATAAAACATTTAAAACTCAGAGTGAACACACAATCAAAGCATTTTCATATGAACATAACATGATCAATAACTTAACCCATTAGAAATCCGAATTACAATCAAAACCCTAACCCAAAATGGGTTAGTTCATAACTAAATTAACACTACAAATATGAAAAACGAAAATAGCCAAGTTCAACATAATGGAAAAATAAGAGAGAGGACAAGAAATCTCCCCAAATGATGAATCCTTTAGTTAAAATTCCAATCTTCCCCCTTCTAATAGCTAAAATCTCTCCAAGCTTAAGCAAAAACAATGAAAAAGTAGCTAACCCTACTTCCTGGACGACCCCTGGCAAAAAGGTTAAGTGTCCCTTTTATACCTCGCCCCAAATTTCTCAGAAAAACCCGCACAAAGTAAAACTATGCTTTTTACAAAACTGGGATTTACGACTGTTGCCGCGGTGAAGAAAGAAGCAAATTTTGTCTGTGTCTGGCGTACTTCGCCGCGGCGAAGCTTCTTGAAAAGTTTTGAAATTACAGAACTGCCACTCTGCTTGCATCTTCGCTTGATTCTTCGATTCTCAGTGCTTTTCCTTTGGAACAAGCCTCATCGTGCTTTATTATGCTTCAGAACTCACTTAACTTCTAAAATCCACAAACTTCTGTGTGAGACCCCATCATCTGGACCATGGGCTATCCTAGTCTTGGCCTACTGCAGCCTCATGGGCTTTCCACATGCGCCCCATCATCTTGGGCCTCACTCACTAGGATATCCCCACCCTTGCAAGTGGGTTTCTTTCGCCTTCCCCACCTCTCGAACATAAGACCTGCAGGCTAAGTACTTGTGACGAGAGAGGTGAGTACCATCAGGCTAGCAGATTGTAAACCTCGCGTATTATTCCAATGCCCTAAGGTATAAAATTTACCTTTTCAAGTAATTTTTTTTAATGGAAGGGTAAAACGGTCAATTTACATGTATTTCGAGATGTGGCCATTATAAAGTGTAAGGGGTGATGTCATTGAAGAGAAATGAGGGTAGAACGGTCATAAAGTTGATTGATATGGTTAAATGGCGTAAATGGTAACCAAGGGTATAATGGTCTTTTCATACAAATCCATATGAAATAAGTATCAATAAAAGTTCTCCAAGGGTAAATTAGTCATTTAGCTAATGGGATTGCTTAATTGTTAAGTATTTTAAAGAAGTCAAATGGCATTAAATGAATGCTAATCATTATGTTGTGGTGGAAATGACCAAAACGCCCTTATATGAAAAATATATGCCAAATGACCCTTATATCTTACTTTGATTGACCAATCACATTAGAGCAACAATGGAATAAATATTTACAAGGTTTTAATAGAGAGTAGTCGGCCTTTTACACCCCAAATATATCATCTTCTTCTTCATCTCTCAAATCCACCATAAAAGCCACTAATCCAAGCTTTTATTCTCAAATTTTCTTAGGATTTCAAGTTGATTTTCAAAGGAGATCACCATCCACCCTTAAAGAACTTCAATTTCAGGGTTAAAGGTGAGTTTCAAAACCCTAGTTTTTCTGAATTTTTTAGTTAAAAGAGAAATTCATAAGTGGTTGTGTGTGTAAGGTAGAAAGGTGAAACTTTGGAGCCAAGGAGGAGTACCTTTGTGCTTTGAATACTAAGGTAAGGAAAAAATCTCCCTTATGACTACAATTGATAACACCTAGGGTTTATGAAACTTACATTTATTTATGTTAATATGAGTGTGATGCTATGTTTTGGTTATGGATTGTTTAAATGGGTGTGTTGATTGGTGTATGTGTGCATGTGGAGGATGATTATGCCAATTAAGAGATTTGTAGTTGGACGATGTTTTGGCACTTTTTGGTTCTGTAAAAAGGGAGGTTTTTATGGCCTTTTATACTAAGAATGATATGGCAAATGATATGAATGTGCAAATGAAGGTGACATGGTTAAAATGAATAGAATTCGGATTTGGCTTTTTGAGACTTATACTGTACATGCTTCACTGAATCAGTCATAACTGAAGTTATAGAAGTCTGATTGAGTTGATTCTTGAAGTGTTAAAAAGTTGAGAAACAGACCTAAAACTTTTATGTTTTAGCCAAAAATAAATTCGAATTAGAAGATAAGGGAAAATTGCTTGAAAGTAACGAACTGTATGGCATCCACCTTCTTAATGGAAATTCCCATTTGTTTCTAATTCTAATAAACCCCTGAATAATCTTACTACTGAAATTCCTTGTATTGTATGAGAAATTGAATGAATTAAGTTAAGAAGTTTAGTAGGAGAATATAGTATGATTGAGCATGGAATATGTTAGTCCATATGTTTGCATTCATAATGGTAATGCATATAGCTTATTTAGTTGTCTTATGAAAAATTTATGAAATGTTAAAGAATGAATTCCATGAGTCTCTTGAGGTATAAACCAAGATCAGAGGAATGGAATTCTTATGGAAACCATGAGTCCTTTGAGGTGACGACCAAGAACAAGGTAATGGTTTAAATGAATCTGATCGGATAACAAAGACTAATGAAACCATCAAGTATAAAGACAAAAGAAATAAGCATGCCATGTACATGAATATTTCATAAGTCATATATGTTCTACGTTATAGTATGTATGGTTATGTTATGACTTATGTTTATGAGAAAAGTCCAAAGTGTATGATGTGTTTTATGAACTTGCTATGTCAAAGAATGAAGGTCATGTTTTGTAGGTAGGTAACGTCCTAAGTAATATACTTGTATAATGAACCTTAATAGTTTATAAATGGCCATATTCCTTATTGAGCGATTAGCGCTCACCCCACGAAATATTTTAAAATGTTTTGCAGGTAAGGATTAAGGCATGAAGCTGGGAGAGGATTCTGAGGGACGCTATGAGCATGAAGGGATGTTTTAATGATGACTAATGGTTTTGCTAATATTTAGTGTAGTAATTATGTTCCTATTTCATAATGTAGTAAATATGTCCATATTATATAATGGAGTAAATATGTTGCATTAACAAAGGAAATCAAATTGCTAGTAAATTTTGTAAAAGTGTGCATGTTCTAGTAAGTATTACTATGGATTTCATAATTTACCCCAAGAAAGGAAACTATATTTATAAAATGAACTTATTTTAGTTTAGAAATTAAATTAATAAACATAAATATACATATATATGTTTTTAAACTACAAGTTTATTCTTTAAATAGGATTTTAAAATAAACTTCTTTCCTAGGCGTGCGTTTTCTAGGTTCTCAATGGCCAAGGGATACTTAGGAAATACCCGGCCAGGGATGGGTTTTACATTCTGAGTCACAAATAACCAATTTTGTCCTCATTTGCTCAAAAATGCCCATTCTAACCTGAAACACAAAATGAAAAGAATTAAGCAACACTTCAAGTCAAAATGCACCAGAAAGTACCTGAAATCCGAATAAAAAGTCAAATGAAAACTGTATAATCCACGGATTATCAAATATCATTTTGTAAATGATAGTTTATTTTGTATAAAGAATGCTTATATGTAATAAAAGAAAATTTTTGGGCCCATTTACTTTTGCTAATATTCATGTCTTCTACTTACTATTTCTCTATGAGTACCCTAGTATAAAGCAGTCATTACAATAGAACTGCGTTAGGCTATTGTCAAACTGCACCAATCGGTGCACAAGGCGCTCCCGTGATCTCAAGTCTAAGGATCACATGCACCACCATTTGTTAGAGGATTTGTTCCATAGACACTGGGGTTACCATCCATATGGAATCCTCTGGTGGGTCAGTCCAGTGAACTTTCTGCGGTATATTCGCCTACAGCTAGCACCCATGTGTTACACCAGGTTGTCACCAAACAACCTTGAAAAGTGAGATCATTCGCTGCCTTTCGACAGGGTCGTTCAACACTATGATAGCCTTACTGTATTATCTGTGCCCTTATTTTAGAATAATACTGGGGCTATGGACGTTTCTAGAATGGCCACCATATGTGCTCATAGGGTTCTCATTATCAAGATTTGAAACACTTGATACCTTCGTCACGGTTCTAACATTCTAAGGACATATATCAAAACATATTGCAATAATAATGATTTACGCGATATAGAATAAAATGCCTTTTATTGATTAATGAACATTATTACAAAGAGTCAATTCGACAACAATTGATTGGCTCTAGGGCATCTACTTTAACATAAGAAAAGTTCACTAACGAGTGATTATTCTCCACGAGTATGACATTACCTTGGCATGCAAATCTTGTAAATTATTTGGTTACTAACATCTTACCTCCTGGTTTGTCTAAGGCTCAAGAGATAAGATCAAGAGTGATGACAAATATTATGTGTGGGATGACCCCTACTTATGGAAGCATTGTGCAGATCAAGTGATAAGAAGGTGCGTTCATGAAAATGAAATTATTTCCATTCTTACCTTTTGTCATTCTTATGCATGTGGAGGTCACTTTAGAGCCAGGAGGACGGCGAGAACAGTGCTAAAATATGGTTTGTATTGGCTGTCTATATTTTGAGATTCATATTCTTTTTGTAAGTCATGCGATAATTGTCAAAAGACAGGTAATATATCCAAAAGGAATGAGATGCCACAAACCCCTATACTATTTTGCGAAATTTTTGATGTTTGGGGCATTGATTTCATGGGACCATTCCCTGTATCTTTTGGTTATGTTTATATTTTAGTTGCTGTTGATTATGTCTCAAAATGGGTGGAAGCTAAAGCTACTAGGACTGATGATGCTAAAGTTGTTGCAGATTTTATCAAGTCTAACATATTCTGCAGGTTTGGAATTCCAAGAGCTCTAATAAGTGATCGAGGCACTCACTTTTGCAATCGAACTGTGGAGGCTTTGTTGAGAAAGTATCATGTGAGCCACAAGGTCCCTACTGCCTATCATCCGCAAACTAGTGGACAAGCAGAAGTGTCAAATCGAGAGATCAAGTCCATCATTGAAAAGACGGTCAATCCCAGTAGAAAAGATTGGAGTTTGCGATTGGATGATGCCTTGTGGGCGTATAGGACTGCATATAAGATGCCTATTGGTATGTCACCTTTTCGGTTGGTGTTTGGGAAAGCATGCCACCTTTAGTTGAGTTAGAACACAAGGCTTATTGGGCAATCAAGAGTTTCAACATCAACATGGATGAAAATGGAGAACACAGGAAGTTGCAACTACAAGAGTTAGAGGAAATTCACAATGATGCCTATGAGAGTGCAAGGATTTACAAGGAAAAGACGAAGGCCTTTCATGACAAGATGATCTCTAGGAAGGAGTTTAAAGTGAAAGAATCAGCATGCATGAAGAGTGGTGGAGATGGAGAATGAAAGCATGAAAGCATGGATTCTAAAAACCGGTTTTCAAACAAAGCTTGGAAAAGAGATTATACCTACTCCTTTGCTTTGGATTGATGAAGATCAGCCTCAAAGTAATGATACCTCCACACTTTAACACCACCTTGAGAGGTTTAGAGAGTGGTCATGGCTTTTAGAGAGAGTTTTGGTTTTGCTTTGAGTGAACAATGTGTGTTATGAACAAAAATGCAACCTTTTGCATTTATATATACTTGGGCAATTTTGCAATTATTTATTTTTCACTTCAAAGCCCAATAAAATCTTATTTTATAAAGGGACCCCATGAATTTATTATGCTACCCTTTGAATAATCAATATTATTCAAGGGCCCATGTAAACTAAACTAGTTTACAAT
>NW_022196825.1:125000-130000 GCF_008641045.1 Pistacia vera
TATCTTTTACTGGAAGAAAATGTGTTGATTTGGTTAATCTGTCTACTATCACCACTTGTTGACTCATTTTCTAACACCACTTGTCGACAACTTGCTTTTCTTTAATTTCTTCCAGTAAAGTAGATGGAATTTCTAACCTGGCAATTCTTCCTGGTACCATCTCTATCTGTTCTTTGAGAAATTCTCCAATAGTTCTTTCTGCACTGTGAGCTGAGACAAAAAGGCTTTTCTACTCAAGGCATCAGCTACCACATTGGCTTTTCCAGGTTGATACTTGATTTCACAATCATAATCTTTTACTTGCTCCAACCATCTCCTTTGTCTCATACTCAACTCTTTTTGGGTGAAGAAATACTTCAAGCTTTTATGATCAGTATAAATATTACTCTTTGCCATATACAACTAATGTCTCCAGATCTTTAATGCAAAAACTACAGCGCTAACTCTAAATCATGCATAGGGTATCTTGTCTCATACTCTTTCAACTATCAGGAATCATAAGCTATGACCCTACCCAACTGTATCAACACAACACCAAGTCCTTGAAGTGAGGCATCTGTATAAATATCATAGTCTACACCCTCCTATGGTAACACTAGAATAGGAGCTACTGTGAGCCTTTCTTTTAACTCTTGGAAACTCTCTTCACACGCATCTGACCATATGAAAGGAGTTCCCTGTTTGGTAAGAGCTATAAGTGGCTTAGCCAACTAGGCAAATCCTGCTACAAACCGCTTGTAGTAACCTGCAAGGCCCAAGAAACTTCTAACCTCTTTCACTGTCTTTGGTTTATGCCACTCTAGGATTTCCTTTACCTTACTGGGATCTACTAACACACCTTCTTTTGAGACAGTGTGGCCTAAGAATATAACTTGATTACCAGAACACACATTTAGAAAGTTTGGCATACAACTTCTTATCTCTCAATCGCTACAGCCCAAATCTCATATGCTCTTCATGCTCTTCTCTTGTCTTAGAATAAACCAGGATGTCATCAATAAATACCACTATAAAGCGATCAAGACAATCATGGAACACCTGGTTCATTAAATCCATAAAGACTGCTGGGGTATTGGTTAATCCGAAAGGCATCACCACAAACTCATAATGTTCATATCTGGTCTGAAATGCAGTCTTGGAAATATCTTCCTCTGTAACTCTTACTTGATGATAACCCAGCCTCAGATCAATCCTTGAAAACACTGCTACTCCTTTAAGTTGATCAAATAAATCATCTATGCGAGGTAACAAGTACTTATTCTTCACTGTCATTTTATTCAACTCTCAGTAATCTATGCACATCCATAGCAACCCATCTTTCTTCTTCACAAATAGAATCGAAGCACCCTAGGGAGAATTGATGGGTCGAATAAAACCCTTGTCTAGGAGTTCTTGGATCTGCTTCTTCAATTCCTTGAGCTCAACTGGGGCCATACGATAAGAGGCTTTAGAAATCGATGCTGTCCCTGGTGCCAACTCAATGCTAAATTCCATTTCTCTTTCTAGAGGTAAACCTAGAAAATCATCTGGAAATACATCTAGAAACTCTTGGACTACTGGCACATCCTGGATCTCTGATCGAGGGACATCATTGTTTTGCACCACATGGGCAATATACCAGGAGCACCCTTTTCTTAACATCTTTCTGGCTTTTACACTGCTAATTAACATACTAAGCTGGTAGCCCTCTCCAAAACTAAACTTATCGCCGTCATCAAGATTAAACTTTGCATTCCTCTTTCGACAATCAATCTCTACTCTATATTTCCCTAGGAAATCCATGCCAAAAATAACATCAAAATCGGGCATATCAAATACAATAAAATCCATTGTTAACATCCTTCCATCGATCACTGCGGACTCTTCCGAAAGCATCTCCCGAGTTACCACACTATCACTGTCTGGCAGTTCTATCTTAATGGGTTGATCTACTATAATAGGTTTCAAACCTAATCTCTCTATAATCCCATGCGTAATAAATGAGTGTGTGGCTCCAGAATCAACTAATGCATAAAGGGGAACTGAGTGAAATAATAACTTACCAGTAACTGCAGATGGGCTGGCCTTGGCTTCACTCTGTACAACTGTAAATACCCAAGCATTAGTACCTCTAGATTTATGTACTATGGGTGTAGGAGGGGCCTTACAATCTTTCATCATATGTCCAGGCTGTCAGCATCTAAAACACACACACTTGAGACACTCTTCCGGATGATGTTTCCCACATTTCTGACATTGGAGAAACTCAATAGTCTTCGACCATTTATTCTTCCCATCCCTTCTATTCCTCTTTGACTGAAATCTTTTCTTATTCTTCCCTTCTCTATTGTTGGGGGCAACAAACCTGTCTCTCTATGGAGCGGGAGGTGGAATACTGGGCATTGTTACTGATGGAGTCAATGGAGTTAACTTATTCACAAATACTTCAGCTCGTAAAGCTCGGTCCAAAGCCTCATTGTAAGTCTAAGAGGGTTGGGCACCTACCATCACAACTTGAGCTATTTCTGGATTCAGCCCATGCACGAACTTATTCATCCTTAATTTTGGTATGCTCATTATACCTAGTGCAAACCTTGCCAAGGAATTAAATCTAATGGAATATTCTTTCATTGAACCGATTCCTTGTCATAGGCTAATAAATTCCTATATCTTTTCATGCATTCTGTTAGCTGTCCTGTATTCTACCTCAAAAAGTCTTCAAAAATCTCCCCAGGTCATAGTGGCTACATCATGAGTATCCTCTATTAGCTCCCACCAGATCCAGACATCACTCTTAAACAGAAAACTGGCATACCTGATCTTCTCCCAATTTGTCATAGGAAAAAGTGTTGTCGTACGCCCCACTGATTTAATCCATTCTTCTGCCACTACTGGGTCAATTGTACCTCTAAATCTAACGACTAATGTTGACTAGGTAACCCATAAATAGGGTCAAGACGACTCTGTACTATCGAAGAGGTACCGGCCTTTCTCTCTCATCTCTAGTAGTCGGTACTACAACTAGTGTCTCAACTCTCTCCGATATAGGTCTCCCCTGGCTCTCTGCCAATACCTACTAAATGATGTTACGAATCCTCGCTTTATCGACAGGGGGAGTAGATCCGGACAGGTTGGATGGCTTACCCGTACTCGATGTATTCTTATTATCGGACCGAGTTGTCCATCTCATCTTAAAACACATAGCACCAATATTATCAATCAGCTAATACCAGTGAGAAAAGGAAATAACTTACAACCATCGGCTACGGTACGTCAACGTGGCTGGAGAGGCACACTGTCAATTTCCCAAAATCGACGCTCTGATACCAAAAATGTAATATACTGTATAGCTAGTAATTTTTGAAGACATATATGACAAAATCTACTAAATAAATTTTATAAACATATATACGTAATGTAAAATCCAAAAATTCTAATTTTAATTCATTTAAATATATACACAAAATAGCTTGGACAATGCTGCCAAACTCCTCCGCTTTTTGACATCCCTCCCAAAAGTAAATCATCTAGTACCTACAAAACAGAAGAATAATGGAGTGAGCACTAATTGCTCAATAAGTAAACCACACTGCACAACTATTCTTCCTCTGCTACTCATGTTTTGATTTTCCTTTTCTCACTTTAATCCTTGCTAATATTCTTCATTCTTTTCTGATATTCTGCATTCTTTTATGATATTCTGCATTCTTTTCTGATATTCTGATTTGCTACTTACCAATGTGCAAAGACAATGAATAAAACTGAACATCGTCGAGCACATAAGAAATACTGAATCATGTAAGTAGCATAATACATATGCAGAATAATAAACTTTTCTGAAAAAGAACTTTTTTTTTTTGTTATCTATCTCTTATGTTGTATCTCTTTCTTTTCTTCTTTGTTTCTCTTTCTTTTCTTTCTTCTATTCTAGTTTGCCAATCGAACTAGGTTGATGCATGGATTTGGAACCCTGGCCGTGTGAGTGGGTACGGTCCTCATCTACATGCATTACTGACAGATTGTACAAATATTGTATCTCTCTGTTATGGTCGCTCGCTCGTGGCAGCGTGTATGTGGGCATCTCTGTTGTGGCCGCTTGCTCGTAGCAGCGTGTATGTGGGCATCTCTGTAAGTAATTGATCTACCATATGCAGCAGAAAACAAAAATTCAATCAGTAAATCAATTACCTTTCTTTGCCTAGATTTGAGTATAGATTATACCGTTTACATGTTTATAAACAAAAATCTGTATAGTAAATCCATTCAAGGATTAGAATAATTACGTACATTTGGAGGCTCCTTCGAATATCTCTGATTTTGGACAGGAACACTGTCCACGTACTGTTCACGATACTGTTCATGGGTACAGTTCAAGATTACTGTTCACCATCTACTGTTCACATGATTTTTCGCCAATTTATCCAAAGTAGGATCGAACTCACGGAAGTTCACATGAAGATAATCCATAGAACCCTTGATTATTTTGCTAGAACAATCAAGGGCTTCAAGAATCAAGAAAGAAGAACAAGAAAAGTTTTCTTCTTGAGAGAGAGAGAGGGAGATAGGGTGACTAGGGTTTTAATTGAATGAATAATTCTCATATGTTTTAATTTTAAGTTGCACTTATATAGTGCAACAATTAAAACCCTATTCCGCTTAGAAATACAACCCTAGTTTACCCTTGCAACCAAACACACCCTTTATGGTATTTTAATTAATTAATTATTATTATAATTAAAATCAATTAATATTTAATTAATAATAATAATTTATTTATATATATACAAAGATATATTTAAATATAAGCTCACTAATTTAATTTTAATACTAAAATTAAATACAGGCAACAACCTCAGCAAATTTAATTGCATTGTGAGATTACCAAAATACCCTTTCGTCCTAAAAGATGAAAATACCCTTCTCACAAATTGATTCTTAAATTATCTTCTAAGTGTGTGACCCGTAGGCTCCTCATCATATCGGTAGTGTGTAATATCGCAATTAACACCAATTAACACAGA